>NC_053117.1:32985357-33285357 GCF_010015445.1 Perca fluviatilis
TCCACCGCTAGAAACACATTCAGTTTCTACCTCTGCCTCTTCTACCACAGCCACCAGTTAACTTTAATTTCAAAGCACTTTATATAAAGAGGAATTTATTAATTTAAATAATATTAAGAAAACTTCACCATTTATGTATTTGAATAGTCTCGTCTAGCTTGAAAACTCTCAAATTATCATTATATTATGAACATTTGTCATAAAATATAGACACTACTTTATTTTCTACCCTTTTCAATATGTAAAAAAACATATCTTACTCTGGAGAAAAAGCAAACCATTTGTTGTTGATTAAGCAGTAACTTAAGTCTTGTGCATGTGGAGAATCAGTACTCTGCATCAGCAGATTATTAGATGGTTATTGATATTTTAAATCCACAGTTGCACTGATATAAAAGGATCGCTGGATCTCTTACTAAAATCATGGTGCCTGACTGTGTGTGTGTGTTTCTTCATTTTCTCCACTGCCTTTATGACCTTAGTCCCTGAATTCTTTGCATTTTCACATATGAATGATGGGCTTGACTGCGTGAGACAGTATTTTTTTTTTTTTTTCCAGCAGTAGTTTTATCAGCTCATTTTCAGGGCGTTTCCTTCGACTGGAGTCAATTTCCTGCCTTTCCACTCTTGCAGATCCTGGTGAAGCTCTGCACCTTTGTGTCTCCGGCTGAAGAGCTGGCCCAAAAGGATGACCTCCAGCTGCTGTTCAGTGCCATCACCTCCTGGTGTCCCCCCCACAACCTGCCCTGGAGGAGGAGCGCGGGGGAGGTGCTGACCACCATCTCCCGACACGGCCTGAGTGTCAACGTGGTCAAATACATACACGGTAATACAAATGTGCATTATGTGTAGCACGTCTGTGTTAACGTGTGGGGGTTTATTAGTTATTCACATATAATATTAAAATGCATCCTAGACGGTTTAATTAGGGTCGAACAAATTGTCTATATGTACATTTAATTATAAGCCCACCCAAGATACATTGAAGATCCAGTCATCCAACCCACATCTGGAGTTTATCCGACATGCATTTGGCCACATGAAAAATCGGAAAATGGAAAATGGAGTGTAACCCACATATTAGGAGCTATATACTTGAATCTGCAGATCCAACCAAATTAGCGCATGCAAAACAAACATCTGACATGAACTGAAGTAAGAAAAAAATGCACTGAGAATACTGGCAAAGCAAACAAGTTATTAAATCTCACAAATAACAAATAATTCAAGTGAATTTACAGTTTGTCATTTTGGCAAATTAAACTTCTTTATGGTTGCAAAATTTGTTGTGAGACTGCTGTGAGACTGAGCTGCTGCTCTTTTGGTTCCCATCATCAGCCTGCAGCATTGATTTCCAGAAGTGAATAAAGTTGATGTGTGCTGAATTTGCTGTTTAGCTAATAAGCATTTCACTTTTAGACAAAAATGTAGCAGAGCTGCTTTCCACTTTTCTATTTTTTTTGTAATCAAATGTTTTTTTCTTTTTTTTCTTAAAGAGAGCAAGAAAAACACACCTCCAGTAAACAGACAGTGCATGTGATACATAACAGTTGAGAACATTTGATTCACTCTCCACATACCCTTCCCAGTGGCAACCACCCCTCCCCCCACCACCACCAAGATCTCAGGAGAAGTTAAAGCAATACAGCATCATACATTACAAGCATAGACAGAAAACAAACATCCTCATTTCACTAGCTCCTTTATCTTATCATATGCACCAGCCCACTGTGAAATAGTTCTCTCACTCGCGCCATGCATTCTAGCCACTGAAAGCTCTATGGTGATTTCATCAAGAAAAGTGCCATTGTATATGTGTAGGTGTGTGAGGAGGTTGCCAGCAGAGAGCCAGCATCGTTTTAGCTCCTGATAGGCCTGCTAACACTATGTTTAGACACTTCTATTTTGTAGAAACATGATGAAAGTAAGCCTAGAGCAAATATGCTTAATAATTAAAACAGGTCTGGTTTTCACATGATCACATGAACACTTGGTTTGCCAGATTTCATCATGCAGTTTTACAATTCTCTCTTTTAACATAAAGAATAAAAGAGATCACAGCCTGCTCGTACAAGTTCCACCAAAATAATTTCTATACATTCCGTCACACGTTCATTTCAATCTGTTTACCCCTGTTGCCCCCCAACCCTTCCATCTCCAGAGAAGGAATGCCTGGGTACATGTGTTCAGAACATGCAGCAGTCGGATGATCTGTCACCGTCTGAGATTGTGGAGATGTTCGCCGGCCTCTCCTGCTTCCTCAAGGACTCCAGCGACGTGTCCCAGACCCTGCTGGACGATTTCCGAATGTGCCAGGGTTACGCCTTCCTCTGCGACCTCATGCTCAGGTACGACCTATAGCTACATTTCTACAGCTAACACACTAAGATCCTTGAGGGTGTCTGTTGAACATTTATACATGCTTCTTTGTCTGTATCCAGACTGGAACAGGCCAAGGAGGACGAATCGAAAGATGCACTAAAGGACCTTGTTAACCTGGTCACCTGTCTGACAACTTATGGGGTGACGGAGCTGAAACCCGCCGGCCTGACAACCGGAGCTCCCTTCCTGCTGCCTGGCTTTGTTCTCCCGCAGCCTTCTGGGAAAGGTGTGTTAATGGTAGCCACTGTATCTAGTTCCTTCCTTAATCCTTAAATTCATCATCTGACTTCATTTTTTTCCACAACTAGCAAACTTTAGAGGTAAAGGAATATTGGTGTACTAGTCACATCCTTTGATTGGGCAGTCCTGGGGCAGACTTGACATTTAATGCTCAGTTACAGAAATAATTAGCTCGTAATACAAAAAAACCCATCCAATGACGTGATGATTGAAAGGTATTTGGGGATCAGTGTCTTCTACATAATGAAATTAAACATAATATCATCTTTGTCTATTGCCGCCACTTTCTTTTAACTGACAATTCCGTGTAAAGAGAATTATCTGACTGACCTGAGTGGAATGCCTTTAATTGAATTAGATTCAAATAAGGCAAACCTGTCAGAAGGTAATCTCACGTCTTCATTTCTGATTTGCCTGTGACCTTTGTCCTTCCTTGCATGTTGCATGCAATATCTCAGCTCTGTCAGCTGTACAGTACTCCTTTTTATACACTCAAGACATTACTAGTGGATTGAAATGTCGAAATGTTGAAATGAGTAAAATGTCTTGCCAACTATTGGTTGGGATCAAAAACCAACTTTTGGACTGTTGATATCCCACATACACTGCTGCTGCCAACACTCACTAGCACTAGCATAATAAGTATATTTTTGTGATATATCGGTTTATAAAGATTTCTGTCCGCAGTAGAAACCAATGGGCAGGGCCGAGAGCCAGCAGATATACCAGAGAAGAAGAGAAATAAAAACTTGATTCATTTTGTAGTGAAATTCAAGGACAAGGCAACACACACAAACCCTCACTGAAAAGAAATTAGTAAAGCGCCTCTCTCTCTTTGCTGAAATCGTCACCCAAAGAAGGATTCATGGACACTTTAACGGTAAATGTTAAGGGAGTTAAAGATGTTCTCTCCTTTGCCCATCCAGGCTACAACTCAGTGATTTTCTGATCACAGGCTCGCCTCTTAAATCTACACAATCCCACCAACTCGGTTTGCCCAAAGCCCTGAAACAAGAGAGGAATTACTTGTGGAAAAGTCTTCATGTATACCCCAGCCGTATCTCCCCCTCAGATCTTAATCCCTGAAATTACTTTGACGCTTGGCTGATTCCAGTAAGCTTAACCTGTTGACAGACACCATGGCAACTCTGCCGCCTGTCACACTGCTGGAGATGAATGCCTGAGGCCTCCTGCATACAAATGGGCTCTTTGGAGTCCAGAGATGCTTTAGTAGAACCCGTCCAACATGACCATCTGTCTTTTTACAGTTTGTCATTAAAGAAACATGCTCAACGTTATACGGCAGCCAGATCTACCTTATATCTCAAATAATTAAATTGCACTCATGCTTCCTTTATAATTGTATATAATCACTCAGTAGAATCCAAAAGGGAGTGCATGTGATCTTGTTGACACAAGGGCAAGTGAGATATACAGTGCCTGACAAAAGTCTTGTCGCTTATCTAAGTTGTAGGAACAACAAATAATAACTTGACTTGTAGTTGATCAATTGGAATCATAAATGGCTTATATGAAAGGCAAAGGCTTCTGGATTATGCTTATTATACCAAAATAAAGTATTGTATCATTCATTGAGTTTTATCATTGAATTAGGACAGAGAGGTCAGATTTGGCTTGGACAAAAGTCTTGTCGCATACAAAAATACAGTAATGTACGGTAGAAATTATAGTTTATTTTGAATACACAAACATGCTACAATAACATCAGAGCATACGTAAAGTCATGGTGCCTTGGGAAAAAGAAAATGGTTTGGAAGACTACAGCCATATGTCTTGGGAATGACTCAAATAACTTATTGATAAAGTCATCTGGAATAGCAAATAAAGCAGTCTTGCAAGACTCCCAGAGTTCATCAAGATTCTTTGGTTTCATCTTCCAAGCCTCCTCCTTCATCTTACGCTAGACATGCTCAATAATGTTCATGTCTGGTGACTGGGCTGGCCAATCCTGGAGCACCTTGACCTTCTTTGCTTTCAGGAACTTTGATGTGGAGGCTGAAGTATGACAAGGAGCGCCATCCTGCTGAAGAATTTGCACTCTCTTGTAGTTTCGATTGTAAGGGGCAGCAAGAATTTGTTGATACTTCAGGTTGTTGATGTTGCCATCCACTCTGCAGATCTCTCGCACACCCCCATACTTGGATGTAACCCCAAACCATGATTTTTCTTCCACCAAACTTGACTGTTTTCTGGGTGAATCTTGGGTCCATGCGGGTTCCAACAGGTCTTCTGCAGTATTTGCGGCAATTGGGATGCAGTTCAATGGATGATTCATCAGAAAAATCAACCCCTCTGCCACTTTTCCACTGTCCATCCTTTCACCAAGCTGTGGGCCTGTGCAAATGCAACACAATTGTTGTCTTCTATTTAATGCTAGTTTGTGAGCACTAATTCGGCCATGGAGACCACTGCGTGAGATAATTCGACAAACTGTTCTTATAGATACAGGGGTTTCTGGTGGCCAGCCCAGAAAAAGGGCTGGCCCTGGACTGTCGAAGCCACAAACGGTCCTCTCGAACAGTTGTCTTACGGGGTCTGCCTGACATGGGCTTGTCATGAACTTCACCAGTTTTTTCAAATCTTTTTCTTATCCTCTCCATTTGACGTTTGGATACATTGAAGATGTCTGCCACCTCAGCAGCAGCACTTGGTCTTCAGGCTCTTGATGATCAGCACTCTGTCGGTCTGTGGTTGAATCTTTGGCATATTGTGAGAGGTCAGGTTGCACTTCACATGAAGGTCTGGTGTGCTGGAGTTCTATTTATACACACCCGGGAATGTGTTAATTACAGTATTTGTCACAGGTGAAGCTCTAATCTGTGACTGGTTGAATCATTTAAAGACACGACAAGACTTTTGTCAAAGCCAAATCTGACCTCTCTGTCCTAATTCAATGATAAAACTCAATGAATGATACAATACTTTATTTTGGTATACTAAGCATAATCCAGAAGCATTTGCCTTTTATATAAGCCATTTCTGATTCCAATTGACCAAGTCAAGTTATTTGTTATTCCTACAACTTACATAAGCGACAAGACTTTTGTCAGGCACTGTATGGGGTTACACTTTACTTGAAGGTCTCTACATAAGAGTGACATGACACTGTCATGAACGTGTCATAAACATTATAAACCAGTCATAAACGTTTATGACATAACGCTTCTTTTAGTAAGTGTCATTTGATTTTTGTCATGACAAGTTAGGGTTAGGGTTCATGTGTCATGACAGTGTCATGTCACTCTTATGTAGATACCTTCAAGTAAAGTGTTACCATATATGGTAATAAAACCTTTGTTGTAAAAAAAAGAGAAAACTAAATAAATAAAAAAAATAAACGGCCCAGTCAAGATAATGTCCACAATGTGCATGTTAATATTTAAATTGACATACATTATTTCCATAGTTTTACACCTATTAATTATGTAAAAAAGATTTTAATCCCATCCCTTCATCAACCAAATCTTGGTTTCTTGTTAGTAAAAAAAAAAACATGTCTGCTAAGTGGATGTAGCTACACGTATTAGAGGGATCACTTTTGAAACTGCTTATATCTTTAAGCGTATTATGAGTATTAACGCTGCTTTCTGGAGTTAAATTTAGGAAATAATTCATTTAGGCATAAACATAAACCTCAGATTAATTGATAATGAAAATAATGCATTTGTTCCAAATACTATAGTGCCTTTTATAATATACTATAATATGGTAGCCGGAGGAAGTGGGGGAAAAAAAAAGTAGTGTGACATAAAAATCGAAAGAAAACTATGTTCTTCCTTTGACTTTCGTTCAGTCCTTTATTTATTCAGTCATCTATTTATGTGTTAGTCTTCTTACTTACTCATTTATTTTTATTTATGTATTTATGTTAATTACCAATAAGATGGTTTTTCTCCATTTTCTTTGACCTGGTTATGTTTCAGTCTGGCTTTGCCAGTGTTAAATATTAAGACTTGGTTTTGGGTAAATGTTTTAGTTTTAAGAAAGCACACATGCTGAAGTGTTTCCATGTGACTGTACCGGGTTGTAACTTGGCTTGTCACCTCTGCCCCATGGTGAAACACTGTTGCCAGCTCCCTGTTAGAAAAGGAACACAACCGCACACAATTGTCAGTTTTCTAACCTTGTACACCACGACGCTAACACAGCCAAGCCGAGAACAGAGCGACACTCACACAAATGCGCACTTGTGTTTACCCACCTGATGACAGCTCCAGCTGTGTGCAAAGTCATTACCAGAAGCCATCATGGTATGAGGGTCCCCCTACACGCCTAATTAGCCCGCCACAGTCACTTAACGTGTGTGTGTGTGTGTGTGTGTGTGTGTGTGTGTGTGTGTGTGTGTGTGTGTGTTTTTGTGTGTGTGTGTGTGTGTGTGTGTGTGTGTGTGTGTGTGTGTGTTTTTGTGTGTGGTGACACACGTCAGTGTCACTTTTCGTGTTGTGTATTACTATGTGTGTTAGTCATATTTTGTGGTTTTATGTTAAATTTTCAACCCCAAAATGGAGGTCAGATTATGTGTGTAGTGTAGTTCAGCGATAACTTCCGTCCTTCATGCTCTTTCACTTCATCCTTTCTCCATCTTTCAATCCTATATTAAGGGCATACCGCCACCTTTTAAACATTTTAAGATTCTCTATAGTTTTTTCAAAAAAACACATGGACCTTAAATTTTACGACAATTTTCAAATAAAATACAGATTTCTTTCTCCCATAATGCTTTATTACTCCAACACCAAGTTGACAATGCAAACTGCAAACATTTATTGTTAAACAACAGAAATGTATGACAAAGGGATGTCTATCATAAGGGATTATGTTGAAGGAGCATTACCACAAATGAGACCAGTTCAACCACTGTGCTACACTTTCTCCTGACTTGATGATGCTGCCCTATTAAGGTACACTGTGTAGTGTTTTAAGTAATTTATTAGCTAAAATCAATGTCTTCATTCAAAAATGTCCTCATTGGTGTAAAATTACCTCTGCCAATGATCTGATTTATCCTCGTAAGCGAAGAATTTCTTATCTGTATTTACATTGGACGGGCAAGTCCAAGGAGGCTTCCATGTCGTTCCACCATTTTGAAAAACTATAATGGCTGAGAGGGACATGAAGCACTAGCCTACCTGTCTAGCTAATCCACAACGCGTTTTCGTTCAGAGCCAGCATCACATTACTGAAACCAGCTGAAACTGAGAAGGAGATCAGCGAGAGGCGCTTGTCACTGCCCCGGCAAATTCGAAAGCCTGCAGCCGAATCCTATGTAGGTCTGAGTCTTGAGAAATGTAGAAGTCATCCGCCTCCATCTGTCCACTCCGTTAATGTTTGGTCTCTTTTTTTTGTCTTGGTACTTAATAATTAGTATCTTTACACCAAATGCATACAATATACAAAGCAAATCTAACCAAGAGTCAAACAAAAAAAGTTGAGAAACCCATCCAATCATAGATTTCTCAATTTCTTTGTTTGACTCTTTATTTTTTATTTTGCCAGTGAGAAGGTAAGGAGAAGTAAAGTATTGTTTTGGTTACCTGCAGTTTAATGAACTGTCTCTCAAATCTGTCCTCTCTCCTCCTCTCTTCCAGGCCACACAGTGCGTAATATCCAGGCTTTTTCGGTGCTTCAGAACGCCTTCCTGAAGGCTAAAACAAACCGTCTGGCGTCCATGCTACTGGACGCCATCGGAAACATCTACTCCTCCGAGCCGGCCAACTACTTCATCCTGGAGTCGCAGCACACCCTGTCGCAGTTTGCAGAGCGTGTGGCCAAGCTCCCCGAGGCCCAGACTAAGTATTTTGAGCTCCTTGAGTTTGTCGTCTTCAGCCTCAACTACGTGCCGTGCAAAGAGCTATTCAGTGTCAGCGTGCTGCTCAAGTCGAGCTCGTCTCACGCCTGCACAATCACGGCTGTCCGGACGCTGCTGAAGCTGTCCAGGCACGACCCGGTGTTCAGCGACGTTCTGCGGGAGGTCGGCCTGCTCGAGGTGCTGGTCAACCTGCTGCACAAGTACGCTGCCTTGCTCAAAGACCCGGCCACGCAGCAGCAACCACACAATAATGACCAAGGTGAGGTTTTTTTCCCCCCTGCTTTTTGCTACGTTTACACGTGGCCGGCTATTTTCATAAACGGACATTTCAACCTCTCCGTTTTCAAACATAACATTGTGATTCAGTTTCCAGAAAAGTGCTCGTTTACACGTACCCGTGTATATATGCCGTCAATGCCGTCAAGAGCATGCCAAACCTGTAGGTGGCAGTGTAACGAGAAGCTCAAGCCCGCGTTTGCCAATCAGAATCCTGAAAATGGCAACAAAACACTTCCTCTCTCTTCTCTTCCTTACTTCCTCGGCTGCCAAAACGAAGGGGGTAAGCTTCGCTTCAGAACTTGAACCTCCTATGGCGCTATTTTGATGCTACAAAACGATCACCTGCCGTTAGCATTCCACTGACTGCCATTCATTTTGACGTCACTTTGACAGCAAATAACTTTACATCTGAAGTGTTTAAAGACTCTATTTGTCCATTGTTTATTTCAGAAAGATAAAAAGTTAAACCACTGAAGGTCAGAAAAAACAAGTTTTATTTTTAGCTGATGTTAAATTGCTCTTTTAATATCATTGGTACTCAGTTTTGAATTATTTGGCCAGGACACTCTTGAAAAAGACATTTTTAATCTCAACGAGTTTCTTCCTGGTTAAATAAATGTTAATAAAAAAAACAAATAAATAAAATAATTTAAATAGTTAGTAGTGCTAAGGAAAAATACACCAATCACTTAATCGTATAGCTTATCTGTAAATGCATATGGAATCAAATCAACAAACCTCCAGTAGTGACTGAGCCCACAAGAAGCCAAAATCATAATTGGCAACAACTGGCGTAAAATCCAAGCTTAAAAAACAAAAACTACAGGCATTGACCTGAAATGCACTGAGTTGATTATACACAAAGATTATAAACCCACTATGGCCAAAAATGTAAATTTCTTCAAATACAGTTGTCGGATAATTTAAATTGGATAAATTAAATTCTGTTTTATTATTGTGTTATTGCAGTATGATACGGTAAAGCGCATGCCCTTATTATCTCATCAATCACTGGCTCACCGTGTGCATTTAATGCAGTCATGATGTCGTCTGAATGCCAACCTCTCTCCTCGCTTCGCTCTATCTTTAGCTGACTGTAAAAACAACCCAGTAGCAGAGGAGCAGAAGCAGTCGGCCTGGCTGGTGATGGAGACACTGACTGTGCTCCTGCAGGGCTCTAACACCACCAACACTAATGCAGGTAAACAAACACTCTCACACACACACACACACACACACACACACACACACACACACACACACACACACACACACACACACACACACACTCACTCTTTCAGGCACGTGCACACTTTGTCATACACAAGATTCATGGTGTCGAAAAGGTCTTCAATTGCATATCAAATCCAGGCAGATGATATTTTTGAATGATGTGGTGATAGTAATGATACTCATTATAGATTAATACAGCATAAAGACGTTTTGGGTTATTGTAATAATTAACAGGACTTTCTGGAAGTCTTAATTCAATTAATAGTAACAACAAGAAAAAAGCCTGGAAGGAAACTGACCTCACTTTTAAAGGGTGTTCCCTCAGCTTTCTGTCTCTGGAAATTTGGATTGTGCAAAAATTTGCACAGCAGAGGGGGCACATAAAGCTCCAAAGCTACAGTACACTGGGATTCAAGGCATTTATTTCAAACACTTACTCGACTAGAAGGGCACTCAGAAAGCGCAGACTCCGCCAAGGGCATGCCCTGTCTCGCAATGTTGAGTGAAAGTGAAAAATAATTTGCGTATCCGTCCCGCGATTCAGATCTGCTCCAAAACGTAATGGGTTCTTCCTTGGCCCATGATATACCCTTCCACCAAGTTTCATAAAAGATCGGGCCAGTAGTTTTTCCGTAATCCTGCTGACAGGCAAACAAACGAACAAACTAAACCAAAAACACAACCTCCCTGGCGGAGGTAATGATGTCTCTTGAAAAGCCACGTTGCAGCTGCTGGTGACTTGTTTTATGCAATGCAGGATGTTGTGCAGGGTCATTGGAGGACACCCATTACCAGCGCCTTTAGAACAACCGATTACACACACATTGTACTTTTTGGCTTTAATTGTGTGTGTCATGTTTGACCTTAAATGCTAAATAAAATCATCCAAAAGTCATCCATTTAATTGAGCCAAAAAAAAAAAAACAATCACCCATTTGTGTCTGCAATGTATCTACGTTATTGAAGTGTCCTTGAGAAAGACCCATATCCCCCACCATCCCCAGAGCTACTAAGCCTTAACCTCTGACCTTTCTATTGAGGTGAAGAGGAAGGAAAATCTTCCTCCAGAGATCAATAAAGTATCTCATTAAATGTCCTTAAACCTCCCGCTCCTCCCACATCGCTCAGTCTCCATTGACCGTGTGTGTGTGTGTGTTGACCGTGTGTGTGTGTGTGTGTGTGTGTGTGTGTGTGTGTGTGTGTGTGTGTGTGTGTGTGTGTGTGTGTGTGTGTGTGTGTGTGTGTGTGTGTGTGTGTGTGTGTGTGTGTGTCAGTCAGCTGGAGAAATGCGCGCTGAGTCACAAAAATGACCAACAGGCTAATCACCAACAGCTGAGAGCCTCTCTTCCACCTTGATGATGATGTTTGCTTTTGTCACAAAAACAGGATGATGTTTTAAAGGAAAAATCCGGCGCAAAATGAACCTAGGGGTTAATAACACATGTGTACCGAGTCGACCGTTCTCTGGGATTTGTTTTCATGCTAATCGAATGTGAGCAGTTTTAGCGCAAACCGCTAATTAGCTTATAAAGCTAGTTGTCGGGGCACTGGTAAAGTAAAAAGAGGATCCCTAAACCAAAGCATTGAGAAGTGTACAGACAGTTTATTAAAAAGATAGTTTATAAAGACAGTACCGTTCACGTATACAGGCGGGCGCCATTTTGGGAAAACACTCACGACCAGTCGAACGACGAACGCCGTGCTTGAGCTATGTTACCGGTTACTGGTTACACGGTTTTTACTTTACCCCTGCCCTGACGACTAGCGCTATAAGCTAATTAGCGGTTTGCGCTAAAACTGGTCACACGATTAGCATGAAAACAAATCCCAGAGAATGGTAGACTCAGTGCACATGTGTAATTAACCCCTAGGTTCATTTTGCGCCGGATTTGTCCTTTAAGCCCTCCTCTGTGACACATTGATTACATTACATGTTATGCATGAGGCTCTCAGCCAGAAGCTTTATCTGGAGAGGCAATTAATGCAAAGAAGTCAAACGAAATTCAGTGTGTCACACAAATGACAAGGATGCAGTACTAAAAGTTCAGGGTCAGAGCCACATCAGCCCATCAGTAAATAGATAGATTTTTTTAATTCTTTTTTTTGCGTATAAGCTCACCAACATCACGAGCAACCCAATTTTAATCATTATTGCTTTCACAACATCTACTTGATGAAACATAAGGACAAAGCGCAGACCTTCTGCTTGAAAAGAAACCTTAGTCTAAAATTATAGGCACTACAACAGTGGTGAAAAAGAGAAGGATTTTAAGTTTATCGAGTAATCGATTATAAGTGATTCTTTGACAAAACATAAGATTCAAAAGTCCTCAAAATCAACCATATTGCATCTGGGTAGTTCATACTTTAGGGGCCCTGACAGCAAAAGCTTTATCAGTCTGAACTTAAAACCTTAAGTAAGACTTTTGTAAACCTTTGTAAATATAAAACCTTCTCTGGTTCCAGGTTCTGACATGAGGGGTTTCTTTGTATGATTGTAAATGGAATATCTTTGGGTTTTGGACACTTGGGCTTTAGGAGATTGTGATGAGCAGCTTTTTTTTCTTCTAATATTAAATATCTTATACAATTAAACTATTAATCGTAAAAAAAGAATTACATATTATCCGATAATGAAAATAACGTTTAGTTTCAGCCCAAGCTAAGTACACTGCTTGCAGCTGAACTTCAGCGGGTGCTCCAAAGAGTGGAACTTGTATGTAGTGTATTTAGCTATGTTGTGAAGAAACTAATGAGGGTTTGGAGCATACTGAATATACCGATCAGCAATGGTGTAGCGTATTCCTTAAAAGTCGACTATTAGACAAACATTTTTTTTCAAACAGCGTATTCATTATAACCTGGCCTGGTGTCATTGTGTTCAGTTAAAAATGTGCAAAGACTAAGTTTCTGCCATTTTTTTCTTTCCCTCTCCCAGCTCTGTTCAGGGAGTTTGGCGGCGCTCGTTGCGTTCACAACATCGTGAAGTACCGGCAGTGTCGGGAACACGCCCTGCTCATCATCCAACAGCTCGTCCTGTCGCCCAGCGGAGATGACGATATGGGAACACTGCTGGGCCTCATGCACTCGGCACCGCCCAGTGAACTACAGCTGAAGACTGACATACTGCGGGTAACAACACACCCAGTCATTCCATTAAATTAATTAATTTAACGTCAATATGTTGTATTACTGACATGTGGTTCACTTTTAAATTTCTTTTTATAATAATACTTAATATCTACCACAGGCTCCATCTCTGTCTTACTATATTATCTTACTTTAAACTTTGTCCGGCAACATGCAACTACTTTGATTTTAAAGAATTTGTCAACTCAAATGTGATTAGTTTTGTAGTATATTTTGATATACCGTAGTGTAGCTAAGAAGGTGTTCAGAAAGATGAGGTCAGCACCAACACAATCTTCAGTCTCGGTGAGAACATTGAGGAAAGGTAAAGTCTGTAATTTAGAAAAATCAATATGCATTTAAAGCCCTGCATACGGTAATTGCTTCAAACCAAGGCACTAAGTGTACGCTGCACATAAAAGCATATATACACACACTCACATTCACACACACATTCACACACACAGGGTGAGAGGATGCCGGCTCATTTTCTGGAGCATAATTGCATTTGTTCAAATTCCACTCCTTCAGACGAGATGATTCTCACGCCTTCTGAAGGCTTCGGCTGGATTAACCCGTCAGCTTTTTGCTCCTATGTCACTAATCTGGGATTTTAATTATCGCCCTCAAATAAACTAAAGACGGCAAAGAACTTATATCAAATCCGGTTTTAGTGAAATCATTTTTTCCCTCGCTCGTCTTCAGGGTTTATGTACCGTGGGCAGTACCACGCTGCAGACACACAAACAGATCTTAAAATTAAGCTGATTAGCCTTGTGAAAGTGCACATTTAACCCTGTTATCTCTGAGGGGGGCATAGTCAATCCCTGATATGTTGCATCGAATCCTCGAGGCCTCCACATGGCTGGTTAAGTTAACACCCCAAACCTACATTTTACCAGGACATAGTAAAATGTGCAGGTAGCCTGGTGGTAATTTCCCAGTTTAGAGGACAGGAAGAGGATGTACTTAACATCCTGTGATTGGTTTTAAAAAAAAACACTGTGCTGAGCCCGGCAGTATTTTAATGCAGTAGGAAACCGCTGGCTCAGCGGTGCAACATATCTAGCTTTTTTTTATCAACGCTTTTTCCAGAGCTTTCAACGTTTTGAGCCTTAAAAAACTATTGGTAACACTTTACTTGAAGGTATCTACATAAGAGTGACATGACGCTGTCATGAACACATGAACACCAACCCTAACCCTAACCATAACTTGTCATGACAAAAACCAAATGACACTTACTAAAAGAAGCATTATGTCATAAACGTTTATGACTTGTTTATAATGTTTATGACACTTTTATGACCGTGTTATGTCACTCTTATGTAGATACCTTTAAGTAAAGTGTTACCAATAGTTTTTTAAGGCTTGAGCCAGCGGTTTCCTGCTGTATTAAAATACATAACTATTTATGTTTGTCTTATTAACAAATTGTTAAAAAAACATCCAGACAGTGTGTGCTTTTGGCTTTTCCAGTTAGTCAAGTTAAAAAATGACCACATGCTGCAAACATTATACAAAAGTAACAATATTGCCATGAAGAAGTCTTGCTCACTGTCTTACACCTAGAGATACTAAAGGGATAAATACCACTAGGGCTGGGCAATATATCGATATTATATTGATATCGTGATATGAGACTAGATATCGTCTCAGATTTTGGATATCGTAATATCGTGATATGACATAAGTGTTGTCTTTTACTGGTTTTAAAGGCTGCATTACAGTAAAGGGATGTACTTTTCTGAACTTACCAGAAAACCTGTTCTGTTATTTGCCTTTTCCCCACTTCGACATTATGTCCACATTGATGATTATTTATCTAAAATCTAAGTGTGAAGATATTTTGTTAAAGCACCAATTGTCAACCCTAGAATATCGCCAATATTGAGGTATTTGGTCAAGAATATCGTGATATCTGCTTTTCTCCCTATCGCCCAGCCCTAATATAAACTTAAAATATAAAATATAATATTTATATAGTCTCACTGTTTTATATCATAACACTATTCTCTGGATTAATGTTTTACTGTACTTATAGCATCTTAAACTGACAGTTTAAACAGTGAGTTCACCCAGCTTAAAACACCATATTTTCTCAGTTACTCCTAGTAGTGTCTAGATATGCAATTCATTTGTTTTTTATTATTTTTCTCTCCATACAGACAGAGTTTTAGCCATCTCTGAGATTTGAGAGTGGAAGTCAAGGACATTTTATGTTTGTTTTTTTGGGGGGCATTTCTGCCTTTTATTGGAAAGGAGAGAGAGGGGGGAAGACATCCACGAAAACCGTCACAGGTCAGATTCGAACCCTGGACCTTCTGCGTCGAGGAACAGTCCTCTGTACACATGTGCCTGCTCTACCAACTGAGCTAAACGGCCACAACACGTTTTTTTTTTTTTTAGAAACAGTGTTCCCATAATGTCGCAGAACTTTCTGTCAACAGACAGAAAGACTACCTCTAGTCCTCATAAAATGGTTTGCTGCTTGTTCTATGGATTCAGAGAAACAGAGACACTCCATTCGCGTACATTTTATTAGTGTTGCCTAATTTTAAATGGAAAATGTTCTGCATGCTGTCATACCACAACTGGTTACCACAGTTTTTTTTTTGTGATTTGAGCGAATTAGGATAATGATAACTTAAATCAGAGTTTCTGAATTAGGGGTTGTTTTAATGATAACATATTTTTTAATAATTATCTGTATGATATACCCAACTAATGATGCAGTCTAAGTGACATCACCATGGCTACCACACTAAGATTTTTTGGACTGTACCAATGCTCTTCTTGTATTATTTATTGAAGTATTAATAATGTGCTGATTGTGTTCTCTGGAAAAGCAGGTGGCTTATGTTCATGTTCAGAAATAATAATCCTATCATACAATATATGTTTTTGTCCTATGATTACAACAATAGAAGTTTGAAAGATATTCCTTCAGAAGCAGGATTGAAATGGCTAAAAATGAAAATGCCCCGAGTGTTACTGAGCCCGGTTCTCCCTGACATGTGCCTTCACTGCACTTTACATGTGTCATTCAAAAGCTTCATCTGTTGCTGATCCCAGCCGTTTTCTCCACTTTTCAGTTGCTAATTAAAAACTTTGCCTGTCACCCTCATTCTATGCTCTCAGGCTGATTGTAGGTCCCCAAACGCATATCTAGGTTACGGTTTGATGTTTTAGTTTAGGTTATTTGCGAACATGAACCATAACACTGGAAAAATGTCGGGGAAAAAAATCAAGTCGGTGAACTGAGACAAAGAAACCCCTGAGGGCCTCCTAAATATGTCTCACCGCAGAAGAAGAATGAGAGGAAAATGAGTTAATGAACAGAGATATATGACTGAACGAGGCAACAAAAACCAAATTACATAAAAACTCAACATGAGAAAGAATAATTGAGTAACAAAATGTAAAATATGTAAGGGAAATCATGTCTAAATAAAATTATGCGGAGAAAGTGAAGCAGAGGGTGTGTGACATCTTATTTATATATATATATATATATATATATATATATATATATATATATATATATATATATATTTTTTATATATATTGTACACACCTTCTCATTCAATGCATTTCCTTTATTTTCATGACTATTTACATTGTAGATTCTCACTGAAGGCATCAAAACTATGAATGAACACGTGGAATTATGTACTTAACAAAAAAGTGTGAAATAACTGAAAACTATTCTAGTTTCTTCGAAGTAGCCACCCTTTACTCTGATTACTGCTTTGCACACTCTTGGCATTCTCTTGATGAGCTTCAAGAGGTAGTCACGTGAAATTGTTCCATGATATGTAACATTATTCCAGCATTTGTCTTATGAAATAACAGTGTTTTAACAAATGTTAAACCAAACCTTCGACAAAATATTGCACATTTGATTAATCGCGGTCTTGGCGATTAGCTAATCGTATTCTTTCAAATCGCGGTTTTGATTTGAAAAACGATGAATCACTCGAAGAATTTGAACTGTGTAAATCTTGACTAAATAAATAATCTGTTTCTTCTCCTCCTCCTTCAGGCTTTGTTAGCGGTTTTGCGTGAGAGCCACCGCACCCGGACGGTGTTCCGCAAGGTGGGCGGCTTTGTCTACGTCACCTCTCTGCTGGTGGCCATGGAGCGCTCACTGTGCCAGCCGCCGCGACACGGCTGGGAGCGCGTCAACCAGAACCAAGTCTTTGAGCTGCTGCACACCGTCATCTGCACTCTCACCGCCGCCATGCGCTACGAGCCCGCCAACTCACACTTCTTCCGCACGGAGATCCAGTATGAGAAGCTGGCTGATGCTATAAGGTAAGGTCTATTCGCCCAGAACTAGTGATGCCTGAGGCCTCGTTTGTGATTTGTATTATATGCAAAGATCGTCTGGGTTCTTAACACTAAAATGCATGTTTTATCACATTTCTACATACTTTCTACTTAAATTTTACACAGATTAAGCCATATATTGAAAGTCATATTGCTTTTCAGAATGTATTATTATTAACAAACGATAAAAAAAAAATCATGAAAAGATATTTTTGCCATTTATCAAATTTTTTTACAATCAGAAAAATAATTTTCTTAACAAATATGGCAGTTAAATTCCTACATCACAAAAGGTTCCCAAATAATTGTAGTCCAGTACAGATTGGGCTTTATTTAGTACTGCTTTACTACCATACTAATGAAGTATAGAGGCAGAATAATGCATGAAGAACTTCCAAAATAACTTTTGGAAAATGTTGAAACACCTAAAAGGAAGCACAACAAAGTCCGAAGAGAAATAGAATTCAGCTTTTCAATGCTTTCTGTCGATTGTGTTATGTGGTGTCGCCTTTTTTTTTTTAAACCAAACTTTTCTTCTTTTCTACTTGCCATCAGGCTGCTGGGCTGTTTCTCAGACATTAAGAAGCTGGGTCCCACAAGCGTTTTCCCCTCCAATGCTCAGCCTTTCCAGAGGCTGCTGGAGGACGAGGCTGCCCCTGGAGGCTGCGCAGGAGACAGCGTCTGTCCCACACTCAAACACTGCAGCAAACTCTTCATCTACCTGTACAAGATGGCCACCGACTCGTTTGACAGGTCAGAGGATTACAGAAACCCTAGAGTTTAATAGTGACACTTGTTTAATGTGCGAGATTATGTTCTGCAAATATTGAATCCCACTATGTATCTAATGTAGTTTTCCTAGAGCCAAATGCTGAAATATAACCATCTACAGTAGGAAATCACTCTCCTCTGTTCAAACAATATCCAACAGATCATGTGTCTTGAGTGAGTTATAGGGTAATGTCGTTTTTTTTTCAACCTGGACTATTTTCCTATGTTTTTGTGGAGTGATGGGAACAGCAATCTTTGAAATGGGTCCGGTATTAAGCAAGACCAGCTACAATGTAAGTTAAGAGGGCAATCGTGCAGTTTGTATTCCTTCAAAAAAGTGCTTGTTTTGCCATTGACAGGCTCATATTAATATTCTAAGTGTCTGACAACATTATGGAAAGGATTTCTAAGGAGGTCGACCTTTCTGTTAAAGAGTAAGATCCTTTTTTTAAACCTAAAAACATCCGCAAAATTGCGTTCGCTAAAGCCCCCAGACTCCATGTAAATAAACAGTAATTTTAGCATTGTAAAATACACTTCATTCACAGTCAAAAGAAACACATTTAAACTATGAAAAGCCATTTTGGGTCGTATTTCCACTATTCCAACAATCACAACTCTAGTTTTGGTTGAAATACACATATAGTTTACCGATCTACATGTGAAAATACGTTGGCTCTGTACACACTAAAAGTATTTTTTTTTTTTTTAATGGAGTCTGGTGAGTTAAGCGCTAGTGACCTCAGAGCTGTTTCTGGTTAAACAAAAAGAGGTTTTATAAAAGGCCTATCTATGTAGGGATCCTTTCCATAATGTTGTGAGACATAAATCTGATAATAATATATTATATATTATAATAATCTGATCCTGTCAGTGGCAAAAACAGTACTTTTAGTGGACAAAATTGACTATGCACGTTTGCCCCAAAGGGTTACATCGCAGCCCGGTCTGTGGCTGCCGGTTACAGTGTTGCCGCTTAATACTGGACCAATCTCAAAGATAGTTGTTCCTATCAGTCACTTACACACAAAAACATAGGGAAATAGGGTCCAGGTAGACAAAAAAACGAAATTACCCTTTAAGAGCCAGTTAGTTATATACAGTATGTGGTATATATACATTGCACCATAAATGGGGCCAGATGGGTCAGTTGCATCTCTTTGCCAGTAGTCAGGCCATGAGCTACTAAATAAATAAGGATGAAGTATAGTAGTTGTTAACACACTGTCAACAAGTTATTAATTTACTGTTGATGGTTTAATAAGTCATCAGTTTAATGAGTGACATTCCTGAATGAGTTTTTATTTGAGAGTGGGTCAGTGAGTTCTCAATGTGAAAGACAGTAAAGGAGCCTTTAGTTGGGGTTCAGCAGATTGCAGCCATATGTTCCTCAAAGAACGTTTCTGTAGGAACTCACGTTTTTCTTCAATCTTCTAACACGTTGAAGTTCTTGGTAAAGCATTTTTTTTTTTCTCTGGAGTGACCTTCATGATCCGTTTGTCTTTGTTTGAATCTTCAAAGAACCCTATATGAATATTTTGTTAACGTTCAAGATTCAGGATCCAGTTTATTAAACCTGAGGGGAGTTGGTGTTTGAAAAACAGTGTTTTCAAGTGACTTGCCAAAATGTTTCAACTTAAGCTACAAACTGAAGCAAGTGAGAAATAGTGATAGTTAAATCTATGCTGTTTTCTAGATTTGCATGTATTACTTGATTGGTTGAGTTACAATTCTTTATCTTAGGTGATTATTCAATTATTAGTTCAGTTATTAATTTAGATTATTTGTGTTTCAAGGTTAATTTACTGCATCTTATTTCAACACTCAGTTAGTTAGCTACAGTGAAGGTCGATACTAAAAAAGTCTTTTGTGCAAGTGAACAGGTTCACTTTGTCGGTTCAGATCAGTCAGGGGAACGTGTAGAGGCAGGTCCACAGCTGTGTTTTCCTCAGCCTGGTCATGCTGCACAATCTCAGCTCCCACTCAGTCGACCTCTTCATCTGAGACACAGACACACATGGCTGAACTGTGGCAGCTGAAAACTCAACATTTAGGCGTCAAGACATGTAATCTAGAAGCTTCACTGTGGTCGGGATTCAGCTGCACGGCCTGGTGGTGTTGTCATGACAGCAGAATGAGTGTGACATCAGTGCAAATGATTATTTAAAGAAATGAATTACTAATGTGACACCATAGCGAGCATGAAGAAACATCACAATTCTTGATCAAATATGAATACTTTTTTTTTTTTTTTTTTTGGGATTGAGTTGAAGGTGTGTTCTGACTGTTTTGATGCTCTTTTCAATTGATTGATTGGGCTTGTCGACCACTGCAATTAAAGGGAAACTTCTGTATTTTTCAACCTGGACCCTGTTTCCCATGTTTCTGTGTCTAAGTGACTAATGGGGACGCAACAACTCTTTAAATTTGTCCAGTATTGAGCGAGAGCGCTGCAGCCAGCGGCCATGAAATGTAATTAGAATGTACTCCTTTGAGGCAATATTGCATCGTCAATGTACGTCCATTAAAAGTGCTTGTTTTTGCCACTGTAGGGCTCAGATTGTTAGTTTCTTGCATGGCCAGGACAACACTATTGAAAGCACCCTTCAGAGAATTTTTCTTTTATCTTTCTGTCACTTACACACAAACAAGAAGGTCTGGGTTAAAAAAAATACTGAAGTTTCCCTTTAAGAAACCGACTTGATAGATTACAATCCTCTTTTTCCATTCAAAATCAAAAGCGGTTTCTGTTTAGAACATATTTGCTGAAAGTATTAAACTCCTCTTTGCAATGCCTGCCAGCTGTATTAAACTTAAAGTCTGTGGTCATCGTGACAACAATGCGTGCCCAGCCCAGCCCGTGTGTAGTTCTAGCTGGCGTCATGCATGTGCTCCAGCTGTAGCTCTGATCCTGTTTCTCCTTTCAGCTTTCCACTAACCGCTTCTTTCCTTCTTTTCTTTTCTCTCTGTCTCTTTTTCTTCCTCTAACCTCTGGTGTTGTCTGGCTGTTCTTCCTCGGCCCGGCCCACCTGCGCGGCTGCATATGTGTATGGGTGTGTGTATACCTGTGTTTTTATGTATTTGTGTTTGTGTCTGCATGTGTGTGTGCACTTTATTTTTGTGTGTGTGTGTGTGTGTGTGTGTGTGTGTGTGTGTGTGTGTGTGTGTGTGTGTGTGTGTGTGTGTGTGTGTGTGTGTGTGTGTGTGTTGCCATGCAGTCGTGCGGAGCAGGTTCCTCCCTGCCTGACTCACGAGACCTCGCTGCCCTCACCGTGGGGCACGCCAGCACTCGCCAGGAAGAGGTAGCTACAGCGCTCTGCCACTTTCCTCACCCTCATCCCTTCCTCTCCATTTCCCTCACCTTCACCCGGCACTATTAGAGGAACCACGAGTGGCCATAATGATCATGAACGGTCACATGAATCTTTTAGCAAATCATGAAAATGTGCTACGGTACACTTCCAGAGATGAAACAGGCATCCACGACACTTTACAGATGTTCCTCAACATGTATTCTCCACAACCAATGATTATTTTCATTATCTAATCATCTATTGACTGCATTTTTAAATAGTTTGTTGATCTCTTCTAATTCCTCACGTAAAAAATGGGAGGAAAACCATCTTAGGGAATTGACAGAGTGATGAAAATGACATGTTACACTCCTTTCTCTGGAAAATTCTGTCTGGTGACGCCTGTCAAAGCAGTTGGAGCAGCGGAAATTACTCAAAAATCGGTTTTATGTTACAAACCAACCAAAAAATTAGATTAAATGACTTAAGTGAAGTGTATTTTTTTTCTTCACCTCCACCGAGAAATGTCTTTATTTGCAACATTTTTCCACAGCTAGTCTCAGGCAGGGAAACATGTACAGAAGTAGCCAAATTGCTCTCAGTCTAAAGTAGCATTTTTCTTCTCATCACATTCCTCCTTACTCTCCTGCTCCTCCCCCTCCTTCTCTTCTCTTTTCTCTCAGCTGAAGTTGCCTCCCCTCCCCATCTAAACCCAGACTCTGCAGCTCATTGAATTTGATTTACAAAAGGGGAAACGGTTGGGCCGTTTTAAAATGTTACTCTGCCTTAGTAAACTATAATGACTCAAGTCAAGGTGTCAAGGTGAACCTGGGGGTCTCCTCTCAGTAGTCTCCCCTTCTGTATGTCTGGATCCGCTCCAAGGCTGAATATTCATGAGGTGGACTAATTTGACAATTAGAGATGATAAGGCCCTTCCTTGTTTGTGTACTTCACTGTACGCTCTTCTTTGTGGACTTAATTGCATTTTAAAAACACAATTCCTGCTTTAAAGCCATCATTCAACAATATAAAAAGGTTTTGTGATTGCAATGTGATTTTATGTGGATTGCAAAAAAGGTTTCCATACTCAAAATTATTTAAAAACTCAAAATGTGAGGAATGCTAATTGCTCAGGATTTGCTTGGCTTGCTTCAAACGAAAACATCTCCCATGATTTAATCTCCATCCAAATTATGCTCAGCGGCTCCAAGGCATCTTGTGCAATGAGCTTTGCCTTGAAGAAAATGGCAGCAGTTTGCAATGTGCAAATTGCAGCAATCAGTCTTGTGATTATCAAGTTTGTGACGGTGACACAGCAAAAGCCTTAGATTAAACACATTTAGTTTTTAGTCTAAAAAAAATAAACACAGACTCTTTCAGTGTTGCATATTAGGATTGTTTTCACTGCTGCTGATGGCAGACAATATCCACACTGAGCTGGTTAGATGTAAAAACAGTTGCTATGTATGAAAACACCAGCGTTTTTAGTTTGTTTCCATCCCCACCAAAACATCTGAATAAAAGGAAAGTGGCTAAATCTTTTCTACTTTTGGTTAGAAAACTACAAAACTGTTTATCACAGCTAATCTGCTTACCATCATCATACCCAACATCAAGACATAGTTCTCATACATATTCTCATACATCTGACAAAATATTATACTCAAAGTTGACTAAAAAAGACTTGAGTTTTGAGTGCATTACAAATGTAAACAAATTGTGGATTGTGGTCAAATCACTATTAACTCACTATTATTTACGAAACTAAATTCTCTTAAAAGACATTTGGATGTCAACTTGTGAAATTAAATTTACAATGTCCTAAATTTGCAGTTTTATTGACATGCATCGGCCCAGGTATTGTATCATTTCCTTGTAGAATAAAAGTATATTTATTTATTTTTTGTATACTAAATGCAAAAACAGTATACCAAGACAAGTAGTTTATAACATACACTGTATATAATTAGTATGTTGTGAAATTTGGACCCACTGCTCGTCCCCCCTTCATTATGTTTTGCAAGCCTTTACCAAAATGTCAAATTCCCGCTGGAGCTTCTCATGTAGACCGCCAGCAGCCAATCACACTATCCGCGGTGTCTGTCGCTGGTAACTTTATCCTCTCGTGTCTTGTAATGCAGCAGATAATAATTCAGGAGTCCCGTAATATTGAACAACAATTAAAGAGGCGGTCAGCCACTGTTACAAGAAAAACAAAGTTAGTTTCCTGCCCCACACCCAGTCCTTTCAGCACTTTTATGATGACTCCAGCCTTTTCCAGCTCTGCAATTCTCCTGAGGGGGGATTTGCCACTCTGTCATTTGCATCGCAGCAACACGCCCATTTGTTTAATTGCCCGACTGCAGGCCCCAGCAGATCTCCTGCTCTCTGCTGTTTGCACATGCTCGGTGCTTTAGAACTTTCAAACCGTAGCTGACTGACACCGTAATCTGTGAAGTGTGAGGACTGCTGACTCATGCTAAATGAAGTTGGAGTCAAAGTGTTAAATACAATGTGTACATTGAAGTGATTATAGTAAGTAATTCTTCCTGTCCTCGTTACAATAATGTTTCCACTCAGCTTTTCTTTTTTACACCGTAGCTGTGAATCTGAATATTAGCAGCCACTTTCCCTATTTCTGTGAGCCAGATACATATTTTACAATAAAGTAGGGCCTCCAAATAATGGTCAAGGCTTTGAAAGTAAACCGACTAGTGTTAATATTCCACCATGGATTGAACTGAAATTAGGATGATTTCATGTTGTCTTAATCAGCATATTCTCATAACCATATTCAAATGTATCAGCATGGTTTCCCATGGCAAAACAAAATGCTAAACACCAAAAAATATATACAGTAGTAATGTTGTCATTTCTTGCTGACAAAAACGAAATTGTTTTAAAGCTATAGTGCGTAGTTTCTGTCTCCCCCATGAGGAATTCTAAGCAATGACAACAAAATTGTATAATACAGCCTTCCGTAATCGCCCCCACCCCTCCTCCACACTGTTACTAATAGCCAAGGAGGACACGGAGGATTAAAAAAACACGATGGGGTGCCTGGTTAGCTCACCTGGTAGAGCGGGCACCCATATGTGGAGGTTTGCTCCTCGACACAGCGGGCGCTGGTTTGACTCCGATCTGTGGCCCTTTGCTGCATGTTATTAGGCCTAAAATGCCCCAAAAAAATCTTTAAAAAAACACGATGGACTCTTCAGAAGAGGTAATTATCTTCCCTCGATTTTCTGTGCACGAAAGTCGCCGGACGACACCAGTTTCTGAACATAGCCATACTGAGAAATCCAGAAAGAGTGGTGTGGAGCTGATGGTTAATTAGCTTAATTAGCTTTGTATCAGCTCATTTTGCAATGGCTTGAATGTAACCGGCGTTCATTAATATCCAAAAGTTAGGCACTGAAGCTTTAAATACCACACACAAATTCACTTGTGTTGTGATAGCTGTTTTCTTAAAGCTCTTAATGGCATCCTTTTTGGGAATAACTTTGGTGTGAGTCAACTGGACTTAACTAAGCGTGACTGTCTCTCCCCCTGTGCTTCCAGACAAGGCTACTACGGTACGTCGGGTCCTCCCGCCCCAGTCAAAGCCCTGACAGACCTGAAGCTCCACTTAGCCAACACCTCCCATCCCGCTTCCTCCTCGTCCTCGTCTGACATGGTGGTCATCCACCCAGGGGCCGTCCTGGCCATCCTTGACCTGCTGCCCTCCGTCTGCTCCGACAGTCAGCCAGAGGTGAGGAAACACAAGAAGGAAATGTGCTAACATGCACTTCCCGTTATAGTGGGTGAAGGGGTTACGTGCAGTGCAGGAAAGTACCTTTTTTTTTTTTTTTGCCAGTTGGACACAATGGCTTTTACATGTCAAAGTGAACCAGACAGTTTATGCCATTTGCATGTGATTTTTGTACATTTTATGAAGAGTGAATTGAGAAATTGTAGTACATTTAATGCCTGAACATTCAACTTACAGTCATGTTTAAAAATTAAGACACCCATGCTAAAGTTGAATAAAAAAAATCATCTTTTGGAAATGGATCTTAATGCCTTAATTAAAAAGAAATAGGAAAAATCCAACCTTTAAGGACACCAATTTTGTTTGTGAATGAATAATGTATCGTAAATAAATAAATGTTCTTCCTTAAAATACAGGGGGCATAAGTAAGTACACCCCTATGTTAAATTCCCATAGAGGTAGGCAGATGTTTAGTTTTAAAGGCCAGTTATTTCATGGATCCAGGATAGTATGCATCCTGATAAAGTTCCCTTGGCCTTTGGAATTAAAATAGCCCCCCATCATCACATAGCCTTCACCATACCTAGAGATTGGCATGGTTTTATTTTAGTTAGCCTAATAGCTGGTTTGATTTGCATTGAGAGATGATTTTATGGAAAGTACCCCATGCCAATCTCTAGGTATGTTGAACGATATGTGATGATGTGGGGCTATTTTAATTCCAAAGGCCAAGGGAACTTTTCAGGATGCATAGTATCCTGGATCCATGAAATAACTGGCCTTTAAAACTAAATAATCTGCCTGCCTCTAGGGGGAATTTAACATAGGGGTGTGTATACTTATGCCCCCTGTATTTTAAGGAAGAACATTTATTTATTTACAATACATTATTCATTCACAAAGAAAATTGGTGTCCTTAAAGGTTGGATTTTTCCTAATTTTTTTTAATTAAGGCATTAAGATCAATTTGCAAAAGATGATTTTTTGTATTCCTCTTTTTAGTCAACTTTAGCATGGGTGTCCTCATTTTTTCACATGACTGTAAACATATTGACAAAACAATCCTGTAAATCAAACATAATAGGGAATATTGAAATCCACTGTCTGTTTCCCCTCCAGCATGCCCTGGACCTGCAGCTGGCAGTGGCCAACATCCTCCAGCTCCTGGTGAACAGTGAGAGGAACCAGCAGGTGCTGTGTGAAGCTTGCCTCCACCAGCGGCTGTTGCAGCGCTGCAGCCAGGCCCTGGGCGATGAGGACCACCCGCTGCACCCTCCGCTGCAGAGGATGTTTGAGAGGCTGGCTTCGCAGGCCTTGCAGCCGATGGCACTCCGGTACTGCACTTGAACCTCTTTTATGTGGGCTAATACATAGTACATACATTAATATATATAGATTAATGTTTAATAGGTTTGTGTGTGTGTGTGTGTGTGTGTGTGTGTGTATGTATGTTTGTATGTATGCACCAATCACCGAGGCAAATTCCACATAAGTGTTACTTACTGTGGCAACAAAGTCCTTTCTGATACTGATTTGGATTAGGTACTATCCCAGCTCCAGTGTGACCTCATTAACACGGAGCCGAACCTAAACATCACCTCAAGTTGTCCCTTTACCCTAATGTTTTGTGAGACTTCACTTTGCAAAATAGGTCCTGACTACAGGAAAACTTTCATGTTTATAATGCACACCAGAAAGCAAAATGGTTGCATGGATGAGAAGTGAGAAAAATATTTGGCCTGAGAGTAGTGCCTAAAGAAAAACAATGTAGTTTGAGTTTGTCATTTTTTTATACAGTTGCCATTTTAGGACATCTCAGCTGGTCACATGGAGCAATTTTCTTTTTTTATTCAAATGTTTTTGGGATCCAAAACCGTGCAGGATTCAAAAATATTCACTTTTACAAATGTTGAATGAGGAACAAAATAATAACAAATCATGTAAGAAACTTTATTTTTTTACAAGAAAACTCACCTTCCTTTTTCACCTTCAATCAGCCTTTATTGTTTTTTTTTTAAATTTTAAATTGAACCTTTATTTAACCAGGTAGGCCGATTTGAGAACAAATTCTCAATTGTAACAACGACCAGGCCAAGATTGTACTTTAGACTGAACACGCCTATTAGCATGCTAATAGGATACAGCAAACATTCATGTCAACATGCATGTTTAAAGGGACAGTAGCGTGCTGGCATTTACCTTGCAACATTTAGCTTTTTAACATGCTAACATTTAGTATGAAATGTTTAATGTTAGCTCAGTAGCATGCTGTTATGTTACTGTTTTTTATATTATTATTGTTGTTTGGGGCATTTTATGCCTTTTATTTGTTAGCCGACAGCAGAGAGATGACAGGAAATGCGAAAAAAGAGAAGAAAAAAAAAAGAGATGGGAAATGACATGCACCAAAGGTCCCCAGCTAACACAAACTGGGTAATCGCCCCATGCTACTGTCAGTGTCAACATGTGTACAATAATATTTAGCATCTTGCTAACATATTAACATGGTAACAGTTAGCTTGGTAACATGCTAACTTTTAGCGTTACCTATTGAGCTATAGGTGAGGTTTTCCGTTGGGGAAGCGTAATCTGCTTTGACAGGTTTCAGTGTGTAAAAGCGGGCTATTTATGCAGACTAAACGGATTGATTCTCATTTCCCGCTTGACTAGTTAAGTAAGATGGGAGGTTGGGGTTAAGGGACCATGCACATGGTTGGCTCTTTTTATATGTAAATCCCTGGCTGATGTTTTCTTTCCCCCTCATTGTGCTGGGGGTAAACATTTCTGTAGCTGTCAATCTGTTTCCACCCTCCTCTCCTCTCTATCTGTCTGTCTGCCTGCCTGCCTTACTCTTGATCTGTCAGTCTTCTTCTGTCTCTTTCCCTTCATAATTCCTCTCCTCCTTACTGAGTTTTTTTTTCTCATTTTGTCTCTGCTCTGCTAACATCAGGCCCAGATAAGCTCCAGGGTCTTTCTGTTTCTTTGGTGTTGTTCTGAAGCTGTCTTGTGTCGCTCACTCAGCAGCACTCTGACAACTGACACAAACCACTGGGACTCTGCATTCTAGTCACATCAACCTTATCATTGACTTTTACTGAGAAATCAGACTGAATCATACCGTTCACCACAGCTGTTGAGGAGTAGAAGGCAACCTGCAAAATAACTGCTGGCCTGCCATACTACAGACGATTAGATGGATGCTGTTATCCAGAGTCCTTTACAGTTTCACAAGAACATAAAGGAAGTCTTTATGATGGTAGTCCCTCTGGGAATATAACAACTGTACCTGGCAGTGTTGGAGCCACTCCAACTAGTGTGCCACTACAGGCCTTAAAAAATATGATTGTAAAATGTGAATATTATGGTAATAAATAACTCAATATTTCTCTTCTATTCAAAGTCCCTATACAAAAATGCATTATTATGATTATTATGTAAATTAAAAGACTGGTTTTACCTTAGCCAAAGTCACATAACTGCATTTGGTTTCTCTGCATACCCTTTGTAGGTTTAGTGTTGAGTGTAGTCTAGCTTAGTTTAATTTAACTGGGCTCAACATGTACTTCTTTTTTTTAGGCCACTGAAAGGAATATGATACAGGTGTTGAGTTGCAGATTTCAAGTTTATCAATAATAATCAAGAATACAGAATAACAATATTATATTGCCATTTGATTCATGCTGGATTTTTCCCCCTCCCTTTGTTGGTATATTTTTACTCCTGACATCCTGGTAATTTCCCCCTCCAGGGAGTTCTTGCGTCTTGGAAACCCTCTGAACTGCGGCGCCTGGGACAAGAAGCTACTGAAGCAGTACCGGGTTCACAAACCCAGCTCTCTCAGCTACGACGCCGAGATGAGAAGTAAGACAATAACCACTCTCTTCCTAGTTTCGAGCACATGCTAGCGACTGTGCGAGGGGTCTCAGAGGAAATGCTGTTGCTGGTGTAACCACATCTTTTTAAAATAGAAAATTAATCGAGGGGGGACACGCTGTATTCTGCAATAACAGCGGGGGCCCACTTCAAGGAACATCTTAAGTGATCTATAATTTAGTTTTGTAAACATTGTCAAACCTAAAGTATTTAGCTCTCAAATTGATGTTGTCAAAGTAGGTTTTTACCAGCAATTTTCTTATGTTGTATCTGCAGTATTTTCCTCAAAACTATTGCTCAATTGCTGAGTAAAAGGCAGACATTTTTTATTGGTTGAATGTTTTGTTCTAAGTGGTAAAGAAAAACCATCAAGTCATTTTTTGAGGTGGAATTGGTGCACATTAAAATGTAACTTCCCCAAAACTGCTTTAATGCATTTTCTAGTGAATAAGAAATCAACGTAGAGTCTATATATACCAATATACACCTAGTAACGAATATATATATATATATATATATATTGCAGTTGGCAATGTATATTTTTATCACAGATTATTTGATAATTGTTTATTATTATTATTATTATTATTATTTACGTGTTATTTGAAAGAAGAATTGTCTTTATAAATCCACCTTTCAGTTTTTAATAGCAGAGAATTGAAGAGTTTAAGTCCATAGCAGTCCTCCAGTACATTTATGAAATGATAATATCATTTGGGAGCCGTTCCCATCTGCCACAGATGATAGCAGCTTCCTCCCGGGAGAAAGTTTCGTTCTGTGCTAAAAGCTTGGAAAAAGGCCATCAATCTTCTAGCAATTCTGCTCTTTTTATTTTTTTGCTCTCTCTGCGAGCACATTGGGACGAATCCTCCGGTGAATAGGCTGTGATTGCAGGGGATGAGCTTTCCGTTGCCATTTAATTGCCGGTTGAAATTACTAGCACCGGCTTGGCGGTGAAAAGGGTTACGTTTCTGTAGGTTTTCAGAAAGGTTCAGATGCAAGAATAGCCTGGCTTTAGTATGTATAACCCTTAAATTTTACCCAGCTTATGCCATTTATTTCATCTTCAGAGTTGACTAATCAGAATGTATCCCTGTCAGATATGGTAAACTCTCTGCTGAAATATTCATAAAAAGAAAAGGTAAATGATGTGCTTAACCGACGCACTGCAGGTAGAATAGACCTGCATTCATTTTTTTAAGCAAATCCGTAAGTTGTAGGAAACCCTAAGTAGTCTTCTTGGCCTGTGATTAATATCAAGTTAATGTGTAAACTTCCTGTTTAAACAAAGATCGGCTTTCCACTGTGAATACCAATGGTTTGTTTTCTATTAACATCCGTTAATGTTTGTAATTTTGTAGGCTCCTCAGCATGTCCTAATTGCTTATTGTGTCTCCTCCCAGCTTAGAATGGATATTAAGTTCCGGCTAATTACTGCTCTTTACAAGCTGCCGCTGTTAGAACACACAGTGCTCTCTGTCTCTGTCTGTGAGAAGGTAATCTAGCATGGCTTATTAGCTGCCATTGCTGGGTGTTGCAGTAACTGCTTTGATCGCCTTTGTCTTTGCCAGTTGTGCTAACTCTTAACAAATAAGAGCAATTCTTAGTAGAAGGTAAACTATTGTCTGTCTGTCTGTCTGTCTACAGTATCTATCTGAAACTAATCAACAACCTGTATATGAAAGTTAGGTGAGATCATAAAGAATCTCTGCTGATAAACATGCTCTCTTGATTAGCCTAAAATGCTGTCATAACCTAAAGTAGAGAAACCTCAGCTATTTGTATATTGGGAGATAAAACAAGCAACATAATACTGAAGTTGGCAGGCAGCAGCAAAGGAAAAGAAATATCTGAAGGCTATGAAGTTCTTGGTTCCATTCAAGAAACGCAAGGTCAGAGGTGTCATCATTTTCACTCCAAACTGGACCTGGAGTGAAAAGTTACACTTATACATTTGATGTGAAAATGCCTTAACATTGGATCAAATTATAGCTAGTTACAAGATAAAACATGTTTACTAATCACAGCCAAACTACATGTACAAAATAAAGGTCCGTTTCCCACCGTGGATGTTGGATTTAATTGTATTTAATCTGTCCTTTCTTGACTTAACAGACAGTATGACCATGTCCATGGAGGGCTTCGGTCCTGACAGCGTCTTCGCCACGCCAGCGGAAGACAACGGCCAGTATCGCATCAGCCGCAGCCTCGTGCGCTCCGCTGAGGGCAGCACCGTACCCCTCACCCGAGTCAAGTGCCTGGTGTCCATGACAACGCCCCATGACATACGCCTGCACGGCTCGGCCGTCACGCCTTCATTTGTGGAGTTCGACACCTCGCTGGAGGGCTTCGGGTTAGTCAGCGCGAACATTAAAATCTTTGAGTGTTTACATATCTGGTCGTCTATTAGTATGCAGTAAAAAAATTTTGTTGTTGTTGCACTTTTTTTTGTTTCAATTATTTACCCAGGAGATAGGGGTGGGTCACATGCTCTTTACACTCCTCGTGTAAGCACTAACATACTATCTTACAGTCCCTCCAGAAAAACGTGATTATGCGATTGCATAATTCAATGCATAATTTTTTTTTTCGCACTATAATCATCTCAACAGACAATTAATTTTCTCTTTTTATTGCACCATTTGCACATTATTGCTGTACATTTCATATTTTATATATTATTACTGTATATTTGTTTTTATTATATATGTTGAAAGTATTGATAATATATGTTTAAAGTATTGATAATATATGTTGTTTTTAATTGTTGTTTGTATACCTGGAGTGGTAACGAAAATAATTTCCCCCTGGGATTATTAAAGTATTTCTGATTCTGATTCTGATAATCAGCCAAAGTCCGCATATTTATGCGGGGGCCGCATTTTTTCAAATACGCCACACTTTTGCCGCATTAATTGCAGATTTCCGCGCAAAATATGCATGATTTCATAATACATACATTGTCGTTGCAAAAAAGTCACATATATCTTAGCAGAAAGTTGAAAAATGTTGCGTTTACTTCACACGAGCAGCCATTTTCCCCTGTTGCCATGGGAATGTTATGAAGTGACGTAATTACGCGACATGAATATTATCGAAAAGCAGGGTGTTGGGGGAATCACTTTCTTTTCTCTTTTTCATCAAACCGCAGTTTTTGCAAGTTCCCGCAATTTCATTGCATAAAATTGCATAAATATCCCGCATATTCCAATCTCATTTTTTAAGAAAATGTGCCGCATAATCAAGGCTCTTTGCCCTCAACAATCACAAAAAAACTCAGCATTTTTCTGGAAGGACTGATCTTAGGTCTTATGGCTAATATGTTAGCCCACATGTCCCTGTTTACACATCCAGCAGACACAGAGCAACATTCACACTGATTTGGAGTTGTGTTTCTCTCCACCTGATGAATAAGTAACTCCAGTATTCACTATTCTCTAAGCTGCAGTTTGGTCTCCACCAGTTATTGAGAAAATATCTGGCTCTCCAGCTGCTAAATGTTCCACTTTCTTCACCAGCTAGTCGTTACTCTTTGAAAACAGCTGCCTGCTGGGAACAGGGCTGATGATAATTCTCTGACTTTGTCACTTCAAGCAACGCATTTTATGTTTTCATTCATTACATCTAGTCATTTGATCCATTGTTAATATAATAAATATTTACTTGAGAACTTCAGAACTCCACGATTTGACCAGTCTTCATTACATGCTTTTAAAGAGGCTGTTGCAGCAACCAATGATGCCAGTCCTCTGTAATCTACTTTACTCTAAATCATTCTCTTTATGGAGCAATTTTTCTCACCAGTGACACACACCTCAGGGTGCCAAGTCTTATTTTTCCCTACAATTTAATGGGTTGTGTTTTTTGATTTTATTTTATTTTTTTACTGCTGAGCAGCGCTTGCAACTGTCTCAGCAGGAGGCTGTTATTCGCCTCCAGTTCTGGAGCCACGCATACAAATAGGCTTATTTTACACCGACGACACCCTTTGCTTTGTGGGTGCTGGGGCTGACAGGCTCTGCTGCACATCATATGTTAGCGGCACAGTGGCGTGTGGGATGTGACCTTGGCAGTTCACCCACACACTTTCCGTGACACACATGTTACACTGACACAAAGTAAACAACTGTTACGAGAAACTTAAGGCTATAATATGTTATATTCTTCATTAGTATTCATAAGGATACGGATTTAAGAAAGAAGGAGGCATCTTGCAATTCTTAGACTTATTCTGCCAGTTTATGTCAAAGTTTTTTTTTCCTGTAATTACCTGACCAGCATTGAATTACTAGATAGCATCACTTTGATTTGGATTATGTGAATATATTATGCTGTTGTAGACCAAGGCAGCACAGGGATGATTTATGAATATCAAATTAACTACTCTCAAAAGAAGAAAATAAACATAGTTTGTCTCATTGTTATTTGCAATATCCCTGAATCTTTTGTGCAGGTTTGTGGTTTCTCATGCTCTGCTTCTGTGTTTCTGTTGTGCGTTTAACTTGTAGACATAAAGTTTAGCCTCCAACATATTGGCATTGTTGTTGTTTTCAGTGCTGATTCGGCCCCAAACTTTGGTATATTTCGGGGGCAGGTCCAGTTTTAAAGAAAAGGTCCTGCTTTAAAGAAAAAAAATTGTCATTTCCTATTACTTAATATAAATATACGCACTGAGTTTGTATACTCAGATAAAACATCTGTGAACTCCACAGACTTCTACTAGACTCAATAAAGCATCTTTGTTCAAGACCTAACAGCAAGATCAGTTGCCTTTGACTTAAGTTTTATTAGAAACTCCTCTCCCACCCAGTGACCATCTTTCCTGGTTCATCATTTCTCAGCTTTCTTGTTTCTTTTACCCATGAGAAGCCATTTGACTTGTCGCAGCAGCCATCTCAGAATAGAACATGGAGTTTCCCCATGAAAACACAGCAAAGCAGCAGCACACAGGCAACACGGCACTGGCCCACTTTCTCCTCAGCATAAAAAGAGGAGACACACACACACACACACACACACACACACACACACACACACACACACACACACACACACACACGCCCCCTCCTTCCTCTCCCATCTGTCACCATGAAATATTGATGCCCCTGCTGCTATTAGGAATCACACACAGGCACTCTCTTCTCTTGCACACACATGCACATATCCACTTTCTATCATGCACAACATGCTTACACACACACTCAGACACACCAATGCGCACTCACTCAGCCAGCCGTCTCACAAGGGCCCCCATCTAGTGTGGGTGGATGGGGGTGGAGGGGAAAAGACTGCATCTCATTCTGACTGGGAAAAGAAAAATTAGCATAGCAAGCTGGTGAAATCCCAGGAGTGTTTTTTTTATTTTTTATTTAACCTAATCAAGGTGATAATAAGATAAAAAAGACAGCATACATGTTGCTACTATGAAGCAGCAGTGTGGTGTTCTTGCTACTTCGACAGACTGTCTGCCTGCCCTTGAGAAGTGTCCTCGAATAAGTCATTGAATCCCTGCCAGCTTAAGGAACACTGTCCTGTAGCTAACCCTGACCTCGGACCTTCCTGTCCAGGTGGACAAAAAAAGAGAGAAAGCCAACAAAAAATCTGGTCATTTTGGGGCTCAATCCGTGTCTCTTTCAAAATGTATAATTTATAGAGCTAATAAAAAATCTTATAATAAGTGGATTATATCTAGAGCTGCAAGTATCACTTTTTCATTTGTATAATTGATGTACTGTATGTCATCTATGCATATAATCAATTATTAATAATAAAAAATGTCAGATTAGTAAAAAACAAAAACAAAAAAAGAGCCTCTCTTAATCCACACTGAGTCCAGGAGAATGTCTTTAGATTGTGTGATTTGTCCAACAAACGGTCGAAAAACTAAAGATGTTTAATTTACTCATGTTTGAGAGGCTGAAATGGAATGGAATGGTATGGTTTGGTAGGGAAGTCTGAAAGCATTGAGAGACTAACACATTTTTGGTTTTGGTCTTTTTATCGAATTTCTTTTACACTTAATTAGTAACTGGCGAATTGTTTCAGCACCAGTTATATATTTTTTTTCTTATGGTATAGAGATGTTTGTGTGATTTAACAGAAGTGGAATTGTATTTGACTGCGCTCAATGTAATGCTAACCGGCAGGAATTGTGCTAATTGTGCTAATTTCCTCCGTGTGTCCTGAATTGCTGCTGCAGTTTGGCTTTCTTTCCTACAGAGAATGACATAAGAACAATAACCTTGCTCTCTTTTTAAATATGGGACGTTAGGAGGAATGGTATTGAAATGATTGGGTTTGAGATTTACTTTACTTGTCTGTTACAGCTGTTTCACCAGATAACAGTCATGAATCTGTCCTCTGTCCTCCTGTGCAGGTGCCTGTTTCTGCCCAGCCTGGCTCCACACAACGCTCCCACCAACAACACCAACGCCTCAGGTGTCAGCGACGGAGCAGTGCTGAGCGGGATGGGTACAGGTAAAGACAGCCTAAACTTTCTTTATTTTGCAGTTGGATAATATAGTACAAGGGGTTACCATCTTAGCCTCTACATTGCACCTTGAAATGTAGAGACATGTTGACTACTTGCCGGACTAGTTGGTGAACTAACGAGTAGGGCTGCACAATTAATCGCAATTTTATGGAAATCGCAATATGGACTAGTGCAATATCCAAAATCGCAGGGGCAGCACAATATTTGTTAAAGGCAAAATATGTGCCAAACCAGTCTGAATGAAGTATTGTGGTGCTGCAGAGACATCCCGTCCTACAAATCCTATCCTACAGACAAAAATCTTTGTTTGGTACAGATCCTCGCAAAAATCACACTTTTTATTTTTTTATTTTAATATTTTTCAGTGAAAATAAGAATAATGATACAAAAATTATCATTCCCTCCAATATCGTGAATCATATTGCAATATCTGTCAAAATAATTGCAATTGCATATTTTCCTCATATCGTGCAGCCCTACTAACAAGACGCAACCACAGTCATCCTATTGACAAACTTTAGTCTGTGTGTGAGACGACATGTCAAATTAAACTAGCCATTTTCTTCAGTGATTACTACATTTATTTATTTATATATATATATATATATATATATATATATAAAATATATATATATATATATATATATATATATATATATATATATATATATATACACACACACACACACACACACACACACACACACACACACACACACACACACACACACACACACACACAGTGGCTTGCATAAGTTTACACATCCATGCTAAAGTTGACTAAAAAGAGGAATAAAAAAAAAGTCTTTTGGAAATTGATCTTAATGCCTTAATTAAAAAAATTTGGAAAATCCAATCTTTAAGGACACCAGTTTTCTTTGTGAATGAATAATGTATCATAAATAAATAAATAAATGTTCTTCCTTAAAATACAGGGGGCATAAGTATACACACCCCTATGTTAAATTCCTATAGAGGCAGGCAGATTTTTATTTTTAAAGGTTATTTCATGGATCCAGGACACTATGCATCCTGATAAAGTTCCCTTGGCCTTTGGAATTAAAATAGCCCCACATCATCACATACCCTTCACCATACCTACAGATTGGCATGGTTTTATTTCAGTTAGCCTAATAGCTGGTTTGATTTGCATTGAGAGATGATTTTATGGAAAGTACCCCATGCCAATCTCTAGGTATGGTGACGCATATGTGATGATATTTTTTATTCCTCTTTTTAGTCAACTTTAGCATGGGTGTGTAAACTTGTGCAAGCCACTGTATGTCTTTGAGCCTGTATTGTATTTTGATTCAGAATACATTTTCAGTCTTTTTCACCAAAATACACATTAGGAAACTGCATTAGCAAGTATTTTGATTTAGTTGATGTTTCACAGTGACTTGGTTCGGCTTGTTGGATTGTTGGCACATTTAATTTGGATTTTCATTTTCTTCAAAAGGGATAACATTGTATTAGTATTTTAATATCAGTGTAGGATTTAACCACCAACCAACATGTTCTGGGGTCTCTTTCCCAGCAGGTTTGGCGGGCAACAAGCTGTTAGTTAGCAAAATAAGTTTTTTATTCTTGCCACGATAGTATTAACATGTTCTGTCATTGTTACAGAAATGATTGAGGTATACAAAATTTTTTTCCACTAAAGCAGTGAAAGAGTAAGAAAACATTCTGATATTTGAAGTCTTCATATTGCTTCCTCCTGCACAATCCAGCTGTTGTTAATCCTAACACATGAAACGCATTATCTCCCTCTTCAAACACTTAACATGCTGATTTTGCCCCATTTCTTAAACCGCACACACCGTCTTTGCGTTAACTTGTTACATCTTTAGTGTTCTATTTGTGCACCATCTTCCTCATCACTTTCGTTTTCACTAGTGCATCTGCATTCCTCTTGTTTCTTACTTTCTTCCTTCGTCTCGGGGCACAGTGTTGTTGTTTTTTAAACTTCTCAGGATTACTTCGTCTCACCCACAAAGATTGTATTTGTACTGATGTTTTCAGTTTTCATCATTTGTGCTTGCAAAAGAAAAACTCCAACACCTAAAACCCAAACAGCAACCCAACCCAAAGACCTGAAGGCAGAGATAGAAATAATCTGTGACGTTATGGTTGATTTTCTAGTCTGTAGCATCATTTAGTATTTATGAAGCACTGCTAGACTTCTCCTCTCCTCTCCTCTCCTCTCCTCTCCTCTCCTCTCCTCTCCTCTCCTCTCCTCTCCTCTCCTCTCCTCTCCTCTCCTCTCCTCTCCTCTCTTGCTCATCCTCTCGCTCTCCCTCTCCCTCTCATACATTACTATCATTTCTCCATCTGTTTACCTATTCATCAGCTCCCTATGCACTCATCCACCCCACGCTCTCCTCCTTTTGTTTTCTCCAGCCAGTCACCCAACACTATTTATAGACCTCGCCCTTTTTATTTCCCCCTTATCTCTTCTGTCACTCACATCTTCCTTTTCTGTCTCTAAACCTTGACCTTTTTCTGTCTGTCTTTCTCCATCCCTTTTACTTACTTTACCTTTACTGTTTCTCCTTTTTCTTTCCCCTCCATCCCTCTTCCTCTTGTCACTTTACCTTCTTGCCTTTCTTGCCTCCTTTGTCTCAATCTTCCTCCCCCTCCTCTGTCCTCCCTTCTTCCCTTTCCTATACCACTCCTGGCTGACCCATATCCTTGGATGACATCATCAAGAAGCTCCTTCATCAAAGCATCCTCCGTCTGCTCAGGAACTCATAGCACCTCTTTTGTATCAACCATCTACCGATTTATAGAAATGGATGTATTCCCTCAAACCAGTTTCATCATTGTCTTGGGGTTTGCAGCGATTTTGCTGCAGCTTTTTCTGCAACATTTGTGGTGGTTTTTATTTCAGTAATCCAAGTCTCATGAGTCCATAGTCAGCTCCACAAGTAAGAAGTAATGTAAAAGTATTAGTGAACTTGCAATTGGCTTGTAGTTGGGTATGTCCTCCAGTAAGGCCTAATGCAAAATCAGTCCTTGCTTGTCTGTCTCAGAGCAGATGGGGGTGTGCCAGCAGACAGTGAATTATGGTGTTCTGCCCAATTTTAATTTGTTTTATAAACCTTGAGTGACAGCCAGACAATGTGGCTCAAAGACTAATTGCCTTCAGGTTTGAGTAGTGCTACTTATTTGCATGTTGCTCCATAATTTGAGTTCTTTTTTTTAATGGCAATAACATTGTCTGCCTAATTCTGCCCTGAAGGCTGAGTATGGATCTCTATACCTGCACAAATTAGACCAAAAAGAAAACTTGCAATTCTCAAAGCACCCGCAAAGGGTGCAGTGGTGCCACGCAAATAGCGTCTTGGTACTACTGTGCTATTTGCACGTATTTAAATTAGGTAATATGCATACATTTGGCATAAAAAGAGCCTTGTTGCAAAAACAGTCCAATTCACAAAGATCAGCGCAAATCAAACGCAGTTACAGTAATATTATCGGCGTCTTTAGAGAGTTGGGGGTATCTGAAGCCAATTTATAAGGGGTGTCCTCCTTCAAATCCCTACATCTTATTTTACAGTCTGAAGGTGTGCTTTTGAAAACAGCGCTGACAGACTGGAATATTGAATCCCAAATACGGTTTCTCTCTGTCACATTTAAAATAATGTTTGTTTGTTTTTTATAATTTGTAGAGTGGTGAGATAGGACTACCTAAGGGGCTTAGTGGTGTATTTCACCTTTAAAAGAAAAAATCATTCAAGATCATAGATTACATTTAGACAAACTGAGAGTGACATTAACATTAAACAAAATGAAGCCAAGCTGATGTAATGCATGAATTTTCATATTTCACGTTTATGTTGTTGTTATTTTTTGCCACAATTCCAGCTCATTTTTTTGCTGTTAACATCAAGTTGTTGCCAGCAGCAACAAAACGAGTAAACATGCAGTCAGTCCAAACTATAATATCTGTGGCACTCGGTAAATAAATGAAAATGTCTCACAGGCAAAATGTTTTTCAGAGAGCTGCAAATGTTAGAAACCCAATATGGTGTATACACACCAAAAGTCCTGGAGGCCAATTTGTGGAGAAAACAAATGTGTTTGTCCTATTTTACACAGTTCAGTGTATCAACATGTACATGTAATAGTAGGTAGCGCTTCACATGGGTCAGTTTGTGTTGTTTTGGAAATCCCAGAGCAAAATATGTGGCTGCGGTGTAGAAAGTATTGTGATGAACAGACAACATGTCTCTTGTCTTTAGTTTTTAATGTTTTTAATGTTTTTTTTTTTTATGACTGCTTTTCCTTTTTATGACATTTTTCATTCTTTATTTTCTCTCCTCATTTAATTGTTCCTTTCTTCTGTCCCTTATTTATAGACTATGTTTTTTATTTTTTTATTTTCTATATGCTACCTTTTGTTTAATTATTTTGGGAACCCAACATGCCAAGCCCCTTGAGGGTTTTCAGGGTTTCCTTTGCGTGTCTCTTTTTTACTTATTTTGTTGTATATGTAACACACGCACACACAAAAAATAAATCAAAACAAACCATACTGTAGAACATAACCGTTTGACCTTTGGAAATATTAAAGAAAATTACACATCCTCTGATCTCTTTTTCTTCCACCTTTCCCTCTTTCCCCTCCAGGGGAGCGCTTGTTCCCTCCTCCGTCAGGCCTGAGCTACTCCACCTGGTTCTGCGTCGAGCGTTTCAGCGCGGCTCCACAGGCCCACCCGGTGCGACTGCTGACCGTCGTCCGTCGGGCCACGTCCTCAGAGCAACACTACGTCTGCCTGGCGGTGGTGCTGTCCGCCAAAGATCGCTCGCTCACCGTCTCCACCAAGGAGGAGCTGCTGCAGACCTACTGTGAGTACAGCAGTAGGATGTAACAACCCGTTTCATTTATTGCATCAGATGGTGTTTTCGACATCAAATGGAGTCCAAATAATTGGCAAAGTAAGAAGTGAATACAAATTTGCCGCAGTTTAGTTAAAGAATAGGCCACAGGTGCGACTCTGCAGTGAGGGAAGTCAACATTTACACATGACTCTGAGCAGTTAGGATATTTCGTATGTTGTGTAAACATGACATGCAAACAAAATATGGCTTTTTAATGGTGGTCCAGTGCATATACAATTTTAAACCTGCTTCTGTTGTTGTAGATATCAATGATGATAGAATATTATATTAACCGGGGATTGAATCATCTCAGTATGTATTTAAATGTAGAAACTGTTTATATATTGTGTTTTTAAGGGTGGTTAGTGGGAGCAGTCTGCATAGCTATTACACCTTATCAAGCTGTGCCTTGTGGGATTTCAGTCAGTAACCCAGAGGTCATGTTTTTACGCCTGGCCCCGAGCCCTCTGACTCATCGATACTGCCCCCCTGCTTCCCTCTCCCTCCCCCCATCAAGCAGCGGATGAGTCGAGTGAAGAAGCCTCCTTCTATGAGATCCTTCCCTGCTGTGCTCGTTTCCGCTGCGGCGAGCTGATCGCCGAGGGCCAGTGGCACCACCTGGTGCTGGTCATGAGCAAAGGCATGCTGAAGAACAGCATGGCCACGCTGTACATCGACGGCCAGCTCATCAGCACTGTCAAGGTAAAGTTATAGACTTGAGTGATATCATACATGTGCAACATCTCAGGAAAAGTCTTCCTCAGCAGTTTGCTGGACTGAGCATATAATGGAAATACTGACATATACATTGGACCCTGTGTGTGTCTGTGCGTGCGTTAGGGTTGGGTAACTTTTTTTTTTTTCTTTTTTTCTCGATACCGGTGCTAAATCGATACTTTTAAAATGGTGCCGTGCCTAGACGGTGCTGAACCGAAACATATATAATATATTTATAATGTATATAATATAAAATATAAAAAAAGCACAAAATGACAGTTGCTGACATTAAAGAATGACTTGTTTATTGCTAAGGCCAATATGGTCAAAATTAAATGATTGATTAATAATGCAATAACAATAACCCATAACAATGACTTATTTCACCAGTAAATTGCTGGTAAATGACAAAAACAAGCACCTAAAAAATCAACAACAAAAAAATAATAAATAAAAAGAATCTCCCAGTCGTCTAAGAAATTATTCAGGCGGTTCGTTTGGGCATTCATCCAAATATCAGTGCTGTTCCGAATATGCTGATGTGTATCATTTCCTATTCTCATTATCATATAATGTAGATGGACATGTGGATAGAAATATGCAGAGTAGATATCAGCATACTGTCATGTGGCCTGTGGTTTAGTGACTTTAGATTCCCCTGAGATTAGAGAGCAGAGCAGGGGAACGGCGTGGCAGACCACAAGTCCAAGCTTCAACTCGGCACTGCTGATAACAGCAGCTTCATTTCCTGCTGAGGTCTTCATACAGGAAACAACAAGCTAGTCATATGTATCTGGTGTGTCTGTGTGCATGTACGAGTGTACTTGCGGTTGTGTTTTTTGCCCTCTGGGAATGGGTGTCTGTAAAGCACAAAACTTTGCTCTTACTGTAAGTATACAGTCTCCGAGGATCTTTTCGGTGCTCTTCGGCAAAATGAAAAAGTATCTACCCTTTAACAACAAGAACAACGGTACATTCAGTACCTCAAACGGATGATTTATGAATAATGAATAGATGATACATTGTGCAGCTTTTTAACTCGTTTGTTGTATTGTAACCCTGACCTTAGATTTACACATCTCTAACATATATACGTTTGTTCAAAGAACAGTTACAAAGCTTGTTTGGTAGTGAGCACAGACAGTATTTGTTAACCCTCTGAGCAGCCCTGGCCACTTTTGTGTATCATTAAGGGCTGCAACTCGGTGACTATTTTTGATTATATTTTAATCCTATAATCATTTTAAGGTTTACTCGATTTATGCGTTGGTCATAAAATAGTGAAAAATGGTCATCACAAATTCCCAGCCCTAAAAGTGTCTTTATGTATCTTGTTTAGTCCGACCAACTGTCTGAAACCCAAACATATTGAAGATGGCAATGATATATTTTATTAAAACCTATATAAAAAGTTAGTTATTTATATAACACGCTTGGATTATTTTTCTGCATTTACTCTAAAATCTGCAAATTGGTTGCCTTGTTCATTTCTACTCATTCTGCTGCTGCTATTATAATAAAATGCTCAAATTTAAATGTTACCCACATATCTAAAACATGTAAACAAGTAAATAGCTTTGCTCACTGTTCTGGTATGACACAAATGACTGACTGTGTGGCTGAAATCTTCAGCTCCATCTTTGTGTGTCAATTTCTGAATGTGATATTCCCTTATAGAAATCACTCATCTGCATCATTTGCCCTCCCCCTTTACTCTCCTCCAGCTTCACTACGTCCACAGTGCACCAGGCGGCTCCGGCTCCACCAACCCCCCTGTGCTGAGCACTGTGTACGGGTATGTGGGGACGCCGCCTGCACAGCGCCAGCTCTCCAGCCTGGTGTGGCGCCTGGGGCCCAGCCACTTCCTGGAGGAGGTCCTGCCCGCCACCAGCGTCGCCGCCATCTACGAACTGGGACCCAACTACGTGGGCAGCTTCCAGGCCGTCTACCTGCCCTGTGAGTGGTCCGCTTCGTCCTCTTCCGCTGCCTTGACAAGTTTACTCTTCAATTCTCATATTCTTTTATTTAGTGTGCCATCTTCACTTTTTTCTATCCTTTTATACCTTTTTCTACCCTTGCCTTTTGAAATTGTATCCCCTTTCCTCACATCTCTGTCATATCTTTACAATACCTCCCGTCTGTCTTTTTTATTGTCCCAGGTAAAGACTCAAAGACAGAGGGAGCACCTGCCTCCCCAGTGGCGTTGGTACCAGAGGAGAAGGTCTCCTTCAGTCTCTATGCGCTCTCTGTCACTACTCTCTCTGTGGCCAAGATCAGGAAAGTCTACAACAAACTGGACAGCAAAGCTATCGCCAAACAGGTCAGACATACCACTGCTCTGTAGAATGAAAGTCACCATGCTTGTATTGTATTTTATTGAAGCCAGTGTAGAATCTGAGACTGTACATCTTTGGGGACTTTGTCAAAAGCAATCATGGAGCCTAAAAAAAGGGAGAATGTGCTGAAAGGAGCATATAGACTGGAGCAATCAACTGAATAAAGCCTCACAATGGCTTTAAAAAATGGAGAATGAGTGTTTCCAAAAAATATTATCATTGTAGAAACGTATACTCGCTCCTATATATGCCAAGGCTACACACACACACACACACACACACACACACACACACACACACACACACACACACACACACACACACAGAGACACATAGACACATAGACAGACAGACAGTGATACACACACACACACACACACACACACACACACACACACACACACACACACACACACAGAGACACATCCACACACAGAGGTAAGCAGACCCTTCCAGCTCGTACCCCAGAACGTTTGTCATGTCTTGTGCGGAGGTGAGTGATGATGAACAAAAGACTAAGCAGCCAGTGCCTCGGGTTTACAGCTAATCACCCGAAAGACAAAACAAATAGTTAACTTCTGTCTTGCTAACATGCCTGAGCTATTTTCAAATGTATTCAGTTAGCTAAGGTTTAGCCGAGGCATCATGGCCATACAGGCTAATGTTCTGTACTTAATGGAGACACTCCACATGAACCGCTACAGTAAAATCAGTGTCTAATAACGTCATCACAATCGCCACATTGATATGCAAATTAGGCGGTAACTAATTAAAATGCGCTAATTTGCATTCATTCGACAAGGCACTGCAGGTGAACAGGATAAACTAAATAACTAAACATATCACCACAGAACTTCCCCAGTGAATGAGTTAGGAGTCTTTTCCTCCTTAAATGTTAGGTATAAATATGTAGATTAATTTAGAAGAAATCTACAGATGCAGCCTAAAACAAATACCATCTAAATATGTATTTTGGAAGTTTTATTTCAATTAAAGTAAAAGAAGACATGGAAGCAAATTAGACCAAAATCTCTAAATGTACCAAAACATGAGAAAAGTGTCCTGCATTAAACAGTAACTTCATTATTTTGACCGTAGGCTCCTCATCTAATAATAACAGTGTGTTTTTTTCATTATTGGTGCAGTGTTTTTTCCTGTGAAATTAACAAAATTGCAGCAACAGCCTTTTTCAGTTTAGTGTCAAGATTGTTGAGATTTTTAATTCAAAAAGTAAAAAGATTTATTAAAAAAACCATTGTGGCAGAGTTTCCTTTGCTGTTTGTGATTAACCTGGTGAATACTAAAAAGTCTCTGTGAACTGATTATTTAGTTGAGTATTTATAAAAACTATTAAACAATTGTCTAAGGGAAATAAGATAAATTGGTAAGGTAGTCAGAGTTGTGTTAATATAGTGTTTTGTTTAAATTTCATACAGATAATTATTTATTAACTATTAGGCCTTGTTTTTCCTTTGAGCCCCTGCCGCCCAAAATGTCTCTGCACGTCCCTGTGCAGGTGCATAGTGGCGTGCAAAGGTCAGAGTCACTCTTCTACAGAAAATATGCAGTTGATCTACTCGCAAGATTGTTCATCTACACATAATATGCATTTACAGGAACTAACACACCATCCCATTATGTGTGTGTTTGAGCTCCAAATGAGCTCCCTTCCCCGTCCTTATCTCTCTTCCCACCTGTCAAGTAATTTCCCAGCCTGCTCTGCTCTCCCTGCTAAGCCTTGGCCCACAGCGACTCGCAGGAAGGAAACAGCAAAGAAGTGCAGAGGCAGCATTGCTGCTGCTACAGGGACCTTTTGTAGAATAGGAAGAGAGTGGTTTATAGTACCAGCGGTTAAGATAATACATTAGTGTTTTTGTTTTATAAAGATACCGACCGTAACATTACCTCATCTTTCTCATTTCACTTGCTAAATTGTTCTCTTATTTCATTCTAACTGGCTGGATAAAAGCACCACATCCACATCATGCCGTATTCAAACCCTACACAAAACAAAAGAAAAAGTCTATAAGCAAAGACTACGTGGGATACATTTGACAAGGACAAATGAGAAAATCATGCAGAATGGTGAGAGAGTAAGGGAAATGGCTTCATAAAAAAAAACTAAAAAGGAAGAGTAGCTTTGTGTTTGTGGGTTTTTTGGTTTGGATTTCTTTCCTGAACATCTTCCCTCCCTCTGTAGCTGACTGTGTCCTCTCATGAAAACGCCACTCCGGTCAAGCTGATTCATAATGCCGCCGGCCACCTCAATGGGCCAGCGCGTACCATTGGAGCCGCTGTCATCGGATATTTAGGTAAGCCAAGTCTGTGAAATAACCCATAAAATCAGCAACGAATCCTGTTTTCTGTGACAAGCTCATACATTTGAAATGTCATATGCCATGAACTACTACTACCATTATCTTTATTGTGATTGTTATCGCCACTATTCATCACACCCCCAACCGGCACCGTCAGACACCGCCTACCAAGAGCCTGGGTCTGTCCAAGGTTTCTTCCTAAAAGAGAGTTTTTCCCCGCCACTGTCGCACTAAATGCTTGCTCTTGGGGGATTTACTAGAATTGTTGGGTCCTTGTATGTTATAGAGTGTGGTCTAGACCTACTCTATCTGTAAAGTGTCTTGAGATAACTCTTGTTATGATTTGATACTATAAATAAAATTGAATTGAATTGAAAAACGCACCTTTCCTTTTTCTTTTACCCCTTCAGGCGTCCGTGTTTTTGTGCCCAAACCCGTGGCCACCAACCTGCAGTATGTGGGTGGGGCGGCGGCCATCTTGGGCCTGGTTGCCATGGCGTCCGATGTGGAGGGGCTGTATGCTGCTGTCAAAGCTTTGGTGTGTGTTGTAAAAAGCAACCCTTTGGCCAGTAAGGAGATGGAGCGCATCAAAGGCTACCAGGTTAGATACAATTCTACAGTTTGACACCGGTCACACAACAAGTTCTGATAGTCTGGATTTTACCTGTAGTTAAAAAAAGCAGGGATACAAAAACTCATTAGTTGGTAAATACAGGTATGGTGTGGTGGGTTTTATAACTGACTGTTAGGTGGCAGGTTTCTTTCGAAATCTTTTGACACTTAACAAGTGATAAGTACAAATTATTTTCTCATTTTATTAAGAATTAACATAATGTGGAAGATGTAAAGCATCATGTAAATGTCATAAATATTGCCGCAACATAGTTTGGCTGCTGTTTTGTTCGACGTTGTGATAGAAACGATATAGGAAAAATATATCCGCTAGACTTGTTCATATCGTTTCGACGATAAATTTCGTCATATCCCTACGTACATAGCCCTCTTTCCTAATATCAGTTTAGAAATGACTACTCTTTTAAGTTTTATTCGTATTTCCACTTACTCGCCTCTCTTTGCTGCTGTGATTTCGTATATTTGTTTCATATTTCTTTTTTCTCAATCTCATGTCTTCTGTTGGCTGTGATCTTAAAACTACTGTTTATTTTCTTGGCTGCACAATCACAAACAGAAAGCTAATAAGTTTGGTAAAACTTTGATATTTTATTTTCTACAGTGATAAAACAGAAATGTGACATTAAAAAGGCGATGAAATACACTGGCTAAAATATTTGTTGCTGTTGTCTGTCCCGTGCAGCTCCTGGCTATGCTGCTGAAGAAGAAGCGCTCGCTGCTCAACAGCCACATCCTCCACCTCACCTTCTCTCTGGTGGGAACAGTTGACAGTGGCCACGAGACCTCCATCATTCCCAACTCCACCGCCTTCCAGGACTTGCTCTGTGACTTTGAGGTGAGAGCTTGGGGAGTCAAATAAAACCACAATGCCAGCAAATCCTAATGAAATAAAGCACCAAGCTAATTCCATTTAACAGCATGATTGCAGTCCACCAGTTAAAAGAAACATTTTGGCAACTGACCATTCATCAGCTTCTATCTGGCTGATGAAAGAGTGAGGGTCGCAGGTATATTTTTAAATGTCCTGGCTGCCGTGGCATAATGAGAAAACCAGCTTTGGTTACACTTTACTTGAAGGTAGCTACATAAGACTGACATGACACTGTCATGAACGTGTCATAAACATTATAAACAAGTCAAAAACGTTTATGACATAACGCTTCATTTAGTAAGTGTCATTCGTTTTTTGTCATGACAAGTTAGGGTTAGGGTTAGGGTTCATGTGTCATGACTGTGTCATGTGTTCATGACAGTGTCTTGTCACTCTTATGTAGACACCTTCAAGTGAAGTGTAACCAAACGTTTTTTACACGGCTGTTGAACCTTTTAGAAACTGGGCCACTCTGTGCCAAGATGCCACCTGGCCTCGACAGTAGTTTGTGTTGCCAAACACAACTTGTGTCGTCTCAGTCTCCTCCTTCTGCTCCTCAGGTCTGGCTCCACGCTCCCTACGAGCTCCATCTGTCTCTGTTTGAGCATTTCATCGAACTGCTGACAGAATCCAGGCAAGTGTCAACACTTAATTTTCCTTAAGATCTGCCCAAAATAAAAAAATTAAGTGATTTAATAGTAAATGCTCATTATTATTATTTTACTGAAGACGTTTATTGGCAGCATGGATTACATGTTAGCAGAAAAGCTAAACTAACTGTGTGTACCACTTCCTGTATTGAACAGTGAGGCGGCTAAAAATGCCAAACTGCTGAGGGAGTTCCAGCTGATCCCCAGACTGCTGCTGACCCTGAGAGACACCTCGCTGTCCCAGCCGACCGTAGCTGCCATCAGCAACGTGCTCAGTCTGCTGCTGCAGGGCTTCCCCAACCCATATGATCTGCTGAGGTAAACACATGTTCAGACATACCTATCCACGTGTTGTACATTTAACTCATGCAGGATAAAGTAACCATAGCATTAGTAAATTACCAGAAGCAGTAGAGCTCAACGTGCATATTGCATTCGTTAGTTATTACCGTATGCTTGATTCCAAAAACTGGGGAACGGGAAGCAAAAACACAAAACAAAAAGTTTTGTTCTTCGCCACACAGGTTTGGCCAGTTCATCTCCTCGACTCTTCCCACATTCGCCGTGTGTGAGAAGTTTGTCGTCATGGAAATCAATAACGAGGAGAAGATCGATGGAGGTAACAATAAATGAAATACATTACATCCTTTGTTTATGTGGCCAAATGCTGGAAAATACAAAAGCAGTTATTTTGATGTATATTCAGCTCATGATGTACATGCATATACAGTATATTCAAATTTTTGACAAACTTTCTAACTGATATGACTGATCTTTGTGCCTCCAGTTAATGACGATGATTTTGGCGGTCTCCTGTCAGCCAACCTCATTCTGCTGAGAAACCAACTGCTGGACAACCTGCTCAGACTGCTCTTCACCACCAAAGAGAAGTGCACAGTCAATGCCCAGTAAGTAACGCTAAAAGTAACCTGAGATGGTTGTGAGGGTAATAAAATTACAATAAAACAAAGGTTTTAGACATACCTCCGACTGGGTAGCGTCCGTTCACCCCATGAGCTCTCTGTTGTCGTCCCCCCCCTCCCCTTAGGGCGTGTGAAGAGCTAGTGCGGACGCTGGGCTTTGATTGGCTCTTGATGTTCATGGAGGAACACCTTCACTCGAGCACGGTCACGGCAGCTCTGTGGATCCTGGTGGTGCTGCTCTCCAACCAATCCATCCTTAACCGCTTCAAAGAGGGCCTTTGTGGAGGAGGCTGGCTGGACCACACCGACTCTGTCCTGACCAATAAGATCGGCACAGTGCTGGGTGAGTGCACAAGCCTGCGTTGGCACTGGACGGTTAATTAAACAGAATCTGGGAAACAATATTAACTCTGAAGTACTTGTAGTTCTAGACGATTGAATTTTAGGCATTTGTCTTGCAAGGACGTGTGCTTGATAATAGCTCACACTATTGTTTAATTCTTTACACTACACAATAATGTGCAGTGTATATACTGTATGTTGTAATATGGCTCAGCAGACGCCTCTCCAGACTCTGGCAACGCTTTCCGTCGGAGTTGGCCATCGTTCAGTAAACAGAAAGCTGCGCAGTTTGTGCGCCTCACTGCCAAGGGTTCGTCTTCATATTTTTTGCCTCCCTGCACTCCCTGCTGCTCCGACCGTAGTCCCTCCTGAGCTCAATGGTTTTCAACCTGCTCAGTTCGTCATTTTAAGTATTTGTAGGTATAAATAATTGTTAACTCTGGCCTTAAAATTGTGATTTTTATATTCTCTTTACAGGCACTTTTATGCTATAATTATTAACGTGTTCAGTCAAAAATCAAGAATATGCTCACAGATTTCTATATTAGATTTTTTTTACTTCCTCACCAATCTCATCTTACCAGCCTCCAGGTTGAGAACCACTGACCTTGCTTACGAAAACCTCGCTGAGTAGTGACATGGCCTAACAGAATTACCACTGCTGTAGCATTGTCTGAATGTATGCAATCAGGGTGAAACCCGTAGTTTTATTTGGATTTGAGTTTGTCATCCAGCTCAACCAAATCCTACTCTTCTAAATTTTTTTCTTAGGCCGGCTACACACTGGCTGCGTGGCGTGAGCATGTAAGATGCGTGGCGTGTCCATTTATATTTCGGCTCCCACGTTAACAGGTTAGAGCTTAGCCTAGCCTGCGTGAAACGCGCGTCTCGGGAAAACAAAGACGCGTGCATGCTAGAAATAGAACCGACACCTATTTTTCATGCGACACGCAAGTGTGTTGGAAGCGTTTGTGTCATTTTGACACAAATACATATTAATAAATGACATGTTGATGTTTGGAAGTCTCTAGGTTTTGACATAAATGCAGATATAAATGTAATTTTAAAAGAAAATCAATTTTCAAATATTGCACCTGTCAACTAACGAAATATTCTGTAGCCCATTTTGCCGTCAATACTGTCAACGTTGTCTTTGCTGTAATTAAATCAGTATATATTTATGTTTAACATGAAGTATACTACTGCTTGAGTGCAGTAAATCAATGGGAAACATACATGTGTACAGACAAGGCTAGCAGCAGCAGCGCCGCGTCAGACACGTTTCTGGTGTGTAAAGACATAGAAAACTCCACGCAGCTGACACGCTACAGAAACGTCACGCACACGCCACGCAGCCAGTGTGTAGCCGGCCTTAGTTTCCAGTTTGAATCCCGCCTGATTATCTTAGTTAAAGGATTTACCGTCCTGGGTTGTTATTATTATAACCACCTCCTTGATAAACCTGCCCTAATAGCTGTGTTCAGAGTTTCCAGTAGATGCTGTAGTCAGAGGGCGTGTGCGGTAATACCACCTGTCTGCCTTCATGCAACATTCACCCTCACTCCTCCCTTAACTCTCCATGCCCCCTCTTTAGGCTTCAACGTGGGCCGCAGTGCTGGTGGGCGCTCAACGGTGCGAGAGATCAACCGGGACGCTTGCCACTTCCCAGGATTGCCTGTGCTGCAGACCCTGCTGCCCAAACACACCAACGTGCCGGAGCTCTACTTCCTGCTCATGGCGCTGTTCCTGCAGCAGCCCGTCACCGAGCTGCCAGACAGCCTGCAGGTACATGTTAGTATACCCAACCTTCTTTCTTCTTCTACTAATACTAATGGATCTGCTCAGTTTGTTCTGAATCTATAAGTAATATTTATTGAATGTTATACACAAAAAATCGGTACATATGAAACTAAAGAACATACTTTAATGTCTTTTAAGAAAGACCTAATTTCCGTCTTACTTAAATTTAACTTGATTTTGTTTTTAATAATTCTTCTGTGGGAATAATGCAGTGAGTAATAGGGACCTTGCTACATTAGACACAAATGTAATTTGGATATGTTTAGTAAACCTATGAGTCAAATGTCCCAGCATAATGGTCTCTGACAGCGTAGTAGCCATCAGAGTCTGACTGTATGTTGAGGGTAATATATGTTTGCAGCTCCTGTTAAGCTACCCACTTTTATCCAGCATGATTAACCACAAATCAAGGGAAAAAGCTACAAGTGTAACCACACACAAGTTCAATTCTTGATGCCAAATATACACATATTATACATTATCAGTTTTCAGATGTAAAAACAACACATAGATGGAAAAAACACACGCAGCTTGTTCAAATGGGCATCTCTGACAATAATATTATAAAATAATACTGTATGTGTTGTGTTTACTTGACTGTATATTACCCCAGTGTGTGTGTGTTTGTCCTCTCAGTTTGACCTGGACTCCCTCTGGACGTTCATCTTTGGCATACCGGCGTCCAGTGGGACAGTAGTGGCCTCCATCCACAATGTGTACACAGAGGCGGCCTTCCTGCTGCTGGCCATGCTGCGCAGCATGCTCAACCTGGTGAGAACCAGCCTTCAGCCTACAGTGTGAAAAAGAAAAAAAACTTTGGGTTGTCAGAAGTTCTTTTTGAATCTTATCTTTATTGTCATTTTCAAGAAGAGCATAATAATCAAGGCAAACGCTCAGATCTAATTTAACGTGCCCTATAGGATGAATAGATGGAAAGAAAACCAATTCCAACAGCTTGTAGAAAGTACAGTTTCATTTCCTGAGGAAATAAATGCTCTCAGGATCAATATTCCAATGGCATAGTTCAGGCTTAAGAGAAACCTCTTTACCCATAATTTGACTAATTAAATCCAACACCTTTTTCCCAAAAGCAGATTAGTTTTGAACACTCTCACACAGAGAGCGTATGTGAGTGGTTCTTTCTGTAGGATTTCCCAGCAGGTGCTGCCTGGATTCTTTAAAGGTGTCTTTCTAAATTCGTTTAATCCAACTAAAATGACTTGACACACTCGCTGTTTATATCCACACACTCACACCCAGGGGTTTCTCGGTGAATCTCACAGCGCTCGCTGCTGGTTGCTGGGAAGCTTCACTCGACCTCCTGCAAACTAAGCGCCTCACAGTTTTCCATCCATCATTTATTCATCTGTGCAAACCGTACTCAAGCTTTCAAGTTTTTAATATAAAAGCTACGTGATTGAATGTTGACGCAATTGCTTATAAAGTGAACGCAAAGTGAATAAAAAAATCTGGTTCATTCCACGGTTTTATCCAATCCAGATATATAAATAAATAAATATATATAAATATATATATACTGTATATAAATATATATACGGTGTGTGTATGTGTGTGTATATCTATATATATATATATATATATATATATATATAATATGTGATTCTGTCGAGTCAGTGCTTGATTTGTTTTCTTGTGTGTCTCTTTCCAGCCGTGGCAGTCAGAGGAGGAAGGCTCCTGGCTGAGGGAGTACCCGGTCACCCTCATGCAGTTCTTTAGGTATCTTTACCACAACGTGCCCGACCTGGCACCGATGTGGCACAGTGCAGAGTTCCTCTGTGCCCTGGCAGCATCTGTCTTCCCTTTCAACATCAGGCCCTACTCTGAGATGGTATGGCATTTTTTTTTTTTTTCCAGAAGCAATGTGAAATCTGTGACCTTTACTGGTGATAAGAAGGAGATGAAGCACTTTAACTTCTTCTACACAAATCTTTTGTCTCAAGACTATAAATTCAAGCAATTAAAGGGTTTTTTGTTGGTCTGAAATTAGGTTTAAAAGCAAAAAAATCTCATCACCTGAGCAAGTAATCACAGATATTGATCAGAAATCCTATCAACCTGCTTCAGCTATATTGTGATTCTCTCTTATGGGGCAATAAAAACCTTAACTTATTGCCCCTTTGAAACCATTGGCACTGTAATCTTGACTACTGCAGTTTGAAGAACAAAAAGCAAGACACTGCAGTTTTTTCTCAGAGTAAATTTGTGTTTTCAGACCGTTTACTTAATAAGATAGTGGCTTGTTGGTAAAAGAAAAATGCCGGGAGCCACACACAAAAAAAGTAAATAAATAAATGTTTGTACGGTTCTCTGTAATAAAATGTCATTATTTGATCTTGAACCTTGCTGAAGTGCTGTCCTGTAAAAAAAACAACAACATTATTTTCCATCTGTTCCAGGTCAGTGATCTGGACGACGAGGCGGGGTCTCCCACCGAGGAGTTCAAGGGCTTCACTGGGGACTCGGGTATGAACCGCAGCCAGTCTGAATACTGTAACGTGGGCTCCAAGACGTCCCTGACCAACCACCCAGCCAAGAAGTACGTCTTTGACTTCATGAGGGTCCTGATCATGGACAACCTCTGTATGACCCCGGCCAGCAAGCAGACACCCATCATTGACCTGCTGCTGGAGGTGAGGACATAACTAGGCTGCGGGGTGTCATCTGATATCTTGATTTTTAAATGAGATCAAACCCATAAACTTGGTTTCTCATCCTAACTCTTAATAAATAATGGTCCTAAATATGAGTTTTTTTGGTACTAGGCCTCCCCGGACCGCTCCACTAGAACTCAGCAGAAGGAGTTTCAGTCCAACATCCTGGACGGCGTCATGGAGCATCTTCTGGCCGCTGATGTCCTTCTAGGTCAGAACAAAGTCCTCAACCCCTCATACAGAGGGATCCAGCCTGTCTCAAGTTTGTTTTTTACCTGCCACACCTGCCAACTCCAGTAATCTATAGTTTTAGGATAAACAAAAACCTTCAAATAATTTCCTCATGCAGCTTGATGCAACTGATTGTCTCATCTTACCACAATGGTTTGCTACCTGCCAAAGTGACTAGTAGAGAAGACAAACCCGCCACTTAATTTAACAGTATTTGGCCAGAGGCTATTAACCAACATAGCTGATGATTAGGCAGGAAAAGGCCTGGATGAGCATGCTGCAGCAGGACATCTTGGACCGATTTCTTAGCTGGCTCTGTGAGATGCTCTGATGGCTGCATCATGAGTCAGCAAATCACAGTCAGAAGCCCAGAGAACTGCAAGCATCTTCAGCTTTTTTACATGGCTGCTTGTGTTATATTTAGTCTGCAGTCTTGTTTTTTCAAATACACATTGTAAGACGATACACCAATATATATGTATATTTAATATGGTTTTGTCCTTTGAACAAATCTCCTCTTACCTCTAAATGTATCTGAGCTGGTTATTACGTTTCGTCTTGTTTTACAGTGAATAGAATAAGGGTGTAAGGTTGAGGATATAATCTATAACAAGTGCAGCACATATTACTGAGAGCACGCTATGTTGTTTAATCTGGAAGGTATTGTCTGTTGCTAAAGACATAAGACTATCCTTATAGGAGAATATTATTCCTACAAGTCTCCAAATACTATACTTAAAATCAGTCTGTGAAACCAGTGTAAATAATTGTTAAATTGTTAAAGCGCTTACTTTGTTCAGTAATGTGATTCTACTGTAAGATGAAAAGTCCTTCAGTATCACATTTCGGGTAAATGCACCAAAGGAGAAATTGCAAATTGCAGCTAATCGCCTCTCTTGCTGCTCCTCTCCATTCAGGTGAAGATGCCTCTCTGCCCCTCAGCAGTGGAGGCAGTTATCAGATTCTGGTCAACAACGTCTTCTACTTTAGCCAGCGGGTGGTGGACAAGCTGTGGCAGGGCATGTTCAACAAGGACTCCAAGCTGGTGGTGGACTTCATCGTGCAGCTCATAGGACAGGTACAAACCAAACCGCTGTCCAAAATAGACATATTAACCCAAATGGTTAAAGAATTGATATGTATCCGTTTCTTTAAAATGAAGGAATATTCTTATTTCACTGACAAAGACATCAAGGCAGTTGAGAAATATTTATCAAATTACATCTTAAAATAGTACTGCATTGTGTTAAGGCAGTTGGACAACAGACATTTCCAGCTGGAGGGTCGTGACTACAACCTCAGTTCACTCAAGTTATCAAGTTCAGAAAAACAATTTAAGTCGGTGTTAGCGAGATAGTTATCATGGATTGCAAGCTGTAAATGCAGTTTTTAGTTAGACGTATGGTCACGCTGTGCTGAAAACGAAACTAGTCTGATAAATAAAGGAATGTTCAGAAAGGTTTATTAAAGAGTAACTGAATGCGCTCTGATAATCTCGTCTTTGCTGACCTTTGGTGGTTTAACTTTTCAGCTTGCTACAGTGAAGTACAAGTGTACTCCAGTACCCGGTGACATCACTGTTGGGTGTGGCTAGAGGTGCAAAAAGCACACTTCTGACCACACCCAACTACACCTATCAGTGCTGGTTGTGGTCAAAGGTGAAACAGGCCCAACACCTTTTAACCAGAGAGTTTTATATATATAAAACATGAGTGAGAGACTTCCAGAGAGATATCCAATTAAGGTATTGTGTGTGGACTTTGTATTCTACTGGCTTCTGTACACACTACTGTGCGAAGTGAGAAGATTAGAAGATTATCCTCTGAAATTAATCTTCCAATCCATAATGCGCCTTTGTGGAAATATGCTGGTGTGATTCAGATGATCAGAGAACATAAGCTGAGGCATTCAGAAGGAATTAGTACCCAGACCATGCAGTATGTTCTTGCAGATGTGTACATGTAAAATACATGTATACAACCTAAAAGAATTTTAGGTTGTATACATGTATTTTATTAAAAGAACAGGTTGCATTGTTGTATTCAGACTTTTCTCAATGTGGCCTTGAAACTCTTCTTTACTGGTGTCTTTTCATCTATTTATCCTGTTTTTGTTTTTGCCAAAACTTAATATCAAGGATAATTCAAGTAGGCACTGCACTATTCTGTGTGACTTCTGTGTGAACAGTTTAAAAGACTAAACGTCTTACTTATTAATTAAACTTAAATATAGAAATAGTAGGACAATGACTCTGAACACAACTTTACAAGTAGCCGTTGTATTTCAGTTTTTGCTTCCTTAACTTGACATCAAATTTTATTAGAAGACTTTTATTTTTACAAATATGTTCCCATTGAAGTCCTTAAGCACTTCTCTGCTCAGACACTGAAACAACAACACCGGAATAACAAAGCTACAGTCACAACCCTCTAACTTAACCCAGTTCAGCTCAAGCAAATCTTCTTTCTGCTGAAATATTTCCACAGCCGCTTTCTCCATATCCAGATCACAGCTGTGTAGCACAGCCCACACAGCTGAAGAACCAACATTTTACTTTCCCTCTGACCTCGTCCACCGCTTTGTTTTCCTCCCTTTTCTTCTCCTCCAGTCTAAAAGGCGTTCCCAGGGCCTTTCCCTCGACACCATCTACCACTGTCTGAACCGGACGGTGCTCTACCAGCTCTGTCGACCCCACAAGACGGTAGCCCAGCAGGTGGCCCTGCTGGACGCCCTGCGGGTCCTGACCGTCAACCGCAACCTGGTGCTCGGGCCGGGCAACCACGACCAGGACTTTGTGGCGTGCCTGGCTCACTGCTTTATCTGCCTGCACAGTGGGAGGTAAGCAGGGTGTCCTAAAAAAGTCTTAAGAGGTTTTAAATCTGTATCTGTATCAGTGTCTGTGTCCAAACCGCCAGCGACAGATGCCGCCCACAAAGAGCCTGGGTCCGTCCGAGGTTTCTGCCTAAAAGTTTTTCCTCGCTACTGTTGCACAAAATGCTTGCACGTGGGAAATTGCGCCTTTTATAAATTATAGAGAGTGGTCTAGACCTACTCTATCTGTAAAGTGTCTTGAAATAACTCGTTAAAAATCAGATCAATAATTAGTTGTAAAGCAGTTATTTAGCGTTTCAACATTTGGCAGTAATTAAGCAATTAATGACTTTTACAATGACTTTGTCCTTGTTTGATTTGATTAATATAAATTGGTCCAAGTTAGGCCTGTAACAATTATAAGGTAATTGTCTTAGGGACTGTTTGTTATTTATTTCAGGGGCCGCCGGAGGAGTTTTGGGACCTTTAGTCAAAATAGACATGACCCTCCCCTCGCCAGTAATAATTTTTCTATGACCTTCCAAAATGATTTGGAAAAAAGGCATGACCCTCCCCCAATAATTTATCGATACCTTCTGCACTGGTTTATGCTTGGCAAAGATACACAGATTACCGTTGTTTTTTACAGCAATGATATACGTGACTAAACCTCTGCATTCTCATCTGACTCATCCCACTCCTCTGTTATGGTGTGGTGGCCATTTCAGTAGATTTACTCACTAACGTTGTCGAAACACAATAACCATGGAAACTAAATGCACACTTCCTGCATTACTGCATTACTTCAAATACTAAGTTATTCCTCTAGTAAACTAGTATTCACATGAAATAAAACAATAAAACATTGAGACCATTCAGCAAAGCACTCTGGGTAACATTCAACACACAAACTGGTTGCTATGGACTCGTCACTAGGCTTCCTTCACTTTGCCGTTTAAACAAAGTGGAATAAACGTAAATCCAAATCTACACAAAACCTGCAATCAATTAGTAAGCTGACATCAAATGTGGCATTTAGGAAACCTTTATTACAACGTTGGCACGGTAAGATGTTCAGACTAGCAACATTCATTTTCGTTTTTTACGTCCTGCTGCTCCCATCGTCAGCCAGGAAATATTTTTTTTTACTAAAGCAGTATATGAAATCAGATGTATTACCTACCACCCTTTAGTTGTTTTGTGTTATTTAGCTAAGATATTTATAAAATATCTGGTCATTCCAGATGTAATTATTCCACAAATTTTTTTAAACAATGCAATTACCGGTTTCAGCCACCAGGGGAGCAGTGCTCCCCCTGCCCCCCAGCAAACTCATGGGTCAGACCCATCTGGTAGCGAAGGAGGGCCGAGACTAAGAGCTACATGGAAAAATATGCACCAAACAAGCCACTTTGAAATTCTGCTGTTTCTATGAATACAAAAGTTGGGTAAACCCCCCTCCCCCCCCCGGACAATTTTTTTTGGATGACCCTCCCCTCAACAAAGAATAAAAAGACATGACCCTGCCCTATTTTCATCCGGTGGTCCATTTCATAAATACCGAACTGTCCCTTACTGTCAATTTTTCTTATATAATCGCGTTGTTTAACTGCACTTTATAGAATGTTATTACATCATCTGGATCACATAACAGCGATATATATATATAGATATATATATATATCTATATATATATATATATATATACAGTGCCCTTGCGAAAGTATTCGGCCCCCTTGAACGTTTCGACCTTTTGCCACATTTCAGGCCTCAAACATAAAGATATAAAACTGTAATTTTTTGTGAAGAATCAACAACAAGTGGGTCCCAATTATGAAGTGGAACGAAATTCATTGGCTATTTCAAAAATTTTTTAACAAATAAAAACTGAAAAAGTGGGCTGCAAAATTATTCAGCCCCCTTTACTTTCAGTGCAGCAAACTCTCTCCAGAAGTTCAGTGAGGATCTCTGAATGATCCAATGTTGACCTAAATGACTAATGATGATAAATAGAATCCAGCTGTGTGTAATCAAGTCTCCGTATAAATGCACCTGCTCTGTGATAGTCTCAGAGGTCCGTGTAAAGCGCAGAGAGCATCATGAAGAACAAGGAACACACCAGGCAGGTCCGAGATACTGTTGTGGAGAAGTTTAAAGCCGGATTTGGATACAAAAGATTTCCCAAGCTTTAAACATCCCAAGGAGCACTGTGCAAGCGATAATATTGAAATGGAAGGAGTATCAGACCACTACAAATCTACGAACCACCGGGCCGTCCCTCTAAACTTTCAGCTCATACAATGAGAAGACTGATCAGAGATGCAGCTGCCAAGAGGCCCATGATCACTCTGGATGAACTGCAGAGATCTACAGCTGAGGTGGGAGACTCTGTCCATAGGACAACAATCAGTCGTATACAGCACAAATCTGGCCTTTATGGAAGAGTGGCAAGAAGAAAGCCATTTCTTAAAGATATCCATAAAAAGTGTTGTTTAAAGTTTGCCAAAAGCCACCTGGGAGACACACCAAACATGTGGAAGAAGGTGCTGTGGTCAGATGAAACCAAAATCGAACTTTTGGCAACAATGCAAAACGTTATGTTTGGCGTAAAAGCAACACAGCTCATCACCCTGAACACACCATCCCCACTGTCAAACATGGTGGTGGCAGCATCATGGTTTGGGCCTGCTTTTCTTCAGCAGGGACAGGGAAGATGGTTAAAATTGATGGGAAGATGGATGGAGCCAAATACAGGACCATTCTGGAAGAAAACCTGATGGAGTCTGCAAAAGACCTGAGACTGGGATGGAGATTTGTCTTCCAACAAGACAATGATCCAAAACATAAAGCAAAATCTACAATGGAATGGTTCACAAATAAATATATCCAGGTGTTAGAATGGCCAAGTCAAAGTCCAGACCTGAATCCAATCGGAGAATCTGTGGAAAGAACTGAAAACTGCTGTTCACAAACGCTCTCCATCCAACCTCACTGAGCTCGAGCTGTTTTGCAAGGAGGAATGGGCAAAAATGTCGTCCTCGATGTGCAAAACTGATAGAGACATACCCCAAGCGAACTTACAGCTGTGATCGCAGCAAAAGGTGGCGCTACAAAGTATTAACTTAAGGGGGCTGAATAATTTTGCACGCCCAATATTTCAGTTTTTATTTGTTTAAAAGGTTTGAAATATCCAATAAATTTCGTTCCACTTCATGATTGTGTCCCACTTTTTGTTGATTCTTCACAAAAAATTACAGTTTTATATCTTTATGTTTGAGGCCTGAAATGTGGCAAAAGGTCGAAAAGTTCAAGGGGGCCGAATACTTTCGCAAGGCACTGTATATATATATATATATATATATATATAGATATATAACAAAACATGTATCCTGGAATTCATTCAAAACTTTATTTGTTGGAAAAAGTAATAAATAAATGAATATTTTTTAATTTGAATGAAAGAGACAATTATATTTTTAATCACAATTATTTCTGAGACATTTAATTGTACAGCAAAATTTTTAATTGTTACAGCTCTAGTCAAAGTGTTACATTTGGTTATGTGAAGCATGCATGATTCATAACTGACTCATGTCTCATGGCTTCTGTGCAGTACTCTGTGTGGAGGATGAGATGAAGGATGTGAAAACATGTTTCTGACGAAGGGATAAATCATTGTCTGTTTTTGCACTAAATCATATAAGACGAAAGGACGTTGAATGAAATGGAGCGTAGGAGAACAGATAGTCATGCTACCACCAAGTGAAAAAATGTATTTATATCCTTACTTGCTATTTATTTATGTTAGTCTGAACGGGAGTAACATGAATGAAGTAATCACCATTTCTGTTCTATAGTATATTTTTTATCATATTTTGTTTAATAGTTTGTTTGTCTTCATTCGTTTAACTCATAGGATCATTTCTGAGCAGCTCTGACTTTGAGGAATGTTTGTGCAACTAAAACACCAGTTTACCACACAGTCTCACGCCTTTGTTTTATTTTTATTTTCTGCGACTCAGACTGTGATGCGTCCACTTACACGCCATGGAAGTGAAATTGTGACTTGTCTTTTGTGTGTGTGTGTGTGTGTGTGTGTGTGTGTGTGTGTGTGTGTGTGTGTGTGTGTGTGTGTGTGTGTGTGTGTGTGTGTGTGTGTGTGTGTGTGTGTGTGTGTGTGTGTGTGTGTGTGTGTGTGTGTGTGTGTGTGCGCGCGCTTGTGCCCCTGTGTTTGTGTCCTGCCAGAAGTACCGATAGTTTCCAAGTGCAGCAGGTGGGGAGAGATGTGACTTTCCTACCATGCTAGGAACACAACATGCTGTAACAGGACACACTGTACAGCTACAGAGAGCAGACTCATCTGCTGCACAGAAGCCAAACAATCTAGCTCTCCCCGTGACGCCAGCGTCAGGTCTCTACGTGGTAGGTTGGCACTAAGTCTCTGTGTGTCTGTCTCTGCAGCAGCGTGGAGGGCTTCGGTCTGGAGGCGGAGGCCAGGATGACAACCTGGCATGTCATGATGCCCACGGAGAACGAGGCTGACGCTACGCACAGCCATGACGTCAGCGAGGGTGAGACACTGTTGTGTGTGTGTGTGTGTGTGTGTGTATATGTGTATATGTGTATATGTGTGGGTGTGTGAGCCTCTTTAACTCTGCTGACTGTTTGCATGTGTGTGGTGTCGAGATTTTTTTTTTTTCTTCAACCATCTTAAAATATCCTCTGGTTAGAAAGAGCATTTCAGAAAAAGAGAAATATCTCTTTGCAATACATATTTCAAACTTATTCATTACAGTATGTATTTGATACGGTCTCTGTCACTTAATACAGTTCTTGGTCTTGTGTATATCTGTATCAGCTGGTACAGCTGGTTTATTTTGGTAGCATCAGATTTATATTCTCCAGCTTACTCATGTTGGATGGGCTACTTGGCAATAATTTATATATGTATGTATTTATGTGTGTGTGTGTGTGTGTGTGTGTGTGTGTGTGTGTGTGTGTGTGTGTGTGTGTGTGTGTGTGTGTGTGTGTGTGTGTGTGTGTGTGTGTGTGTGTGTGTGTGTGTGTGTTTTAGTGCACATATGTGTTTGTGTGTATGTTATTCAGTGCTTGTGTTGGAACAAGTGTTCATGGAGACATGGTGTATTGCAAACTGGGAGGCATGAATATGTCTGGTATTATAAAGATGTTTTACAAATGTGCCACAAATCAAGACAGCGTCGAATTTGACAATTTGTTTTTGCAGGTATACAGTTACAGAGTGCGATATTCATACCAGACTGATAACTAATTTAATCAGAAACAAAAACAGCCACACAGCAGCATTGTGCATTAGGGTCATTAAAGCAGACTGACTTGTTATGAAGAATGATTATTGTCCTCTCCCTCTGCAGGGCGGCAGCTGCTGCTGAAGGCGGTGAACCGGGTGTGGACGGAGCTGATGCACAGCAAGCGCCAGATGCTCGAGGACATATTCAAAGTGTCTCTGCCCTGCAACGACAGAGGCCACGTGGACATCGCCACGGCCCGACCCGCCCTGGAGGAGCCGGCCCTGAAGAGCTGGCAGAACCACCTGGGTGAGGCACACTAAGAAACTCACACACTGAGATATAAACCACACAGACTTGCTGCGTACAAGCTAAACATCTCCTGAGGAGTGAGTGTTTGGGGCTTATCCAGATTTGCATAACTAGATCAACTGTTTGGGAGCTCCTCTTGTTGTTTTGCGAAGGAAATACTGAAGCCCTGCCAATAGTCCCTATTACTGCTGATCTCCGCTCTTTCCTGCTGGTTCTCTCTCTCTCTTGCACACTTCATCAGTGTCGTACTTTTGCTAATGAAAGCAGAGCGCTGAATCACTACCAGCCTCCTGCTAAAGTTTTGACTCCGTCTGCTGAACTAGACACTTTGGCAAGTAACCAGATATAGAAAGAATTTCTCAAAATGTGCAAAATGGTTCCTATATTCTGGGTGTTATTTTTTTGTTATTGCTAGTTCAACTATCTTCATTGCATTGGGCTGGAGACAGAAACCTGTTTGTGACCTGTTTTTTTCTTTCTATCTTTAGAATCACATTTGCTTTATGTGGCCGTATTTTTCTTTTTTGTTTTTTTTTACCACAGATGTTAAGCAAAAGAAAGAATTCAACATGACATATTTATTTTGTCAGCATCTTACCACTGCTTCATCTTGCTTGAGAACTGTTCAAATGGCTTAGTGGTAAAAAAATAAAAAATAAAACCACTTCTTTGTCTTTCTCTGCTGTAGTCCATGAGAAGAAGTGTATCAGTCGTGGTGAGGCGGTGGTGCCGGCAACCCAGTCCAAACTTTCCAGAGTCAGCAGCGGCTTCGGCCTCTCCAAGCTGACCGGCGTCCGCCGCAACAAGAGGGACAACAGCCTGAACAAGAACAGCCTTTCGGCACAGGTACACACAATAAAACAGCTGACACTCTGTAGCAGATGTACACAATATATAAAGTCATGTGTTAGTCAGCTTTGTTACAATCTTGTATATCTGATCAACAGGAGACTTTCCAGTGGATGTTCACACACATCGCTGTTGTCCGAGACTTGGTGGCCATGCAGTATAAAGAATATCAAGAGGTATGGCAGTTGCATCATTATTTAATGCATAGAATGAAGCACATATAACTTTCTTTAATTTTTTCTAAACACAGGAGGTACATAAAGCACACTAACACTGAAAAACCAGCAGCAGGACAAACCAACAGACTGTTATGCAATAGTGCAGGCGGGATGCTACTGTGGGACAGTAAACCAAATAAAAACACAGTGCAGGCTCCTTTTTACAGGCTGGTGTAGCAGTTGTGACGGCATGTATAATTTATAGCAACATTTTTAAAGTGACTCACCACTCACACCTCATCCATCCCTCCATCTCCCAGCGGCAGCAGAACGCCCTCAAGTACGTGACAGAGGAGTGGGCGTCCATCGAATACGAGCTGCTGCGTGAACGGGGGCTCTGGGGCCCACCCATCGGCTCCCACCTGGATAAGTTTGTGCTGGAGATGACGGAGGGGCCCTGCCGGATGAGGAAGAAGATGGTCCGCAATGACTTGTTCTACATCCACTACCCATACATCCCTGAGATGGAGCCAAACACCAACTCAGCACAGGTATTCATCTTTAAATCTGGAGTATTACGTTCCCATGATCCCCTACAGCACTTTTAGCTTACATGAAGGGAGTCATAGATTCAACATTCTTTTATTGTTATTAAGCAAAACACAAAAATGTAAAGGATGAACAAAATTATGAGTATTGCTCCTTTTAAAAACAGATTAAAAAACAGGGAAATAAATAGCTCTATGAATATATATATAAAAACAGAATAAATCATTTCCAGATGAATATTTGTCTGTACAACTATGTGATATATTGCACTTGAATGAATAAATAGTATTACACATTTGTATAGTAAAGTACAATTTATATATATATATATATATATATATATATATAGTAAGTGTAGTAAGTATGTATTTCAGTAAGGACACTGGCAAGAGGTGTTGAAAACTAAACTGCATCTTTTCTGCACTTTAAGAGTTGGGAATTACCTCTTTGATATTTTATCGCTTTCTTCACTTGAACCCAGATCATTTAAACAGTGATGCAGACAGAGAGACTTCTTCTCTATCTACATTTTTGAAATGTAGCTGATGTTCCCATCCAGAGTTAGCCTGACAAGCCCAGACTCACATCAAGATGTTGGGTCTGGGAACTTACCACTGGCAGGGCTCAATCTGAGGGGCGGGATAAACGGTTGTCTGTCAAATTCCCTCTGCACGCTACATAGCGCTACAACCAGGCAGAGCAACGAAGAAGGTAGCGAAGCTAGTTGGTAGATTCAACTTTTGCCGTATCCGGTCGGGAAAACTCCGAACACATCTTCCTTTTTTTAAGAATGATTTCTTGTTCTTTTCTCAAAGAAAAGCTGAACTCCAAGTCTTCCAGAGTTCTTTGTTTTCAAGTAGCAGGGAATTCACGCGGAACCGTTGTAACTCTGCTATCATTACGTTAAGCCCGTCCACCGACTCTATACACAATGTGATTGGCCCGGGTAGAGTTTGGCTTTTCCAGCTCGCAAGCCAACGGAGAGTTGCTAGACTGCCCTGGCTGCAAATTACATTTGCTGCCGCTAGGGTGCGTCTAGATTTCTAGGCTAATCCAGAGTAATTTACAGTAAGAATGATCATAGAAAAAGCATCCAATCCATTAACCCCGACTTTTCTAGCATCCAAAAAATAACCAAAATAGTGCAATAATCATAGTCACAAGGCCATAACATTAGAAGTAGCAATATTCAGTATTTCTGTGACTCCACAATAATTATGTTAGCTGTTACTAACAGACGTAATAGCAGAAAAGTGAGGTTGAAATTTGGTTGAAATTTTCATTTTGAAAATGAGCCTATTAAAGCAAGTAAAGGATAATATGTAAAGTAATGGATGTAATGGCATAACACCTGTATTTAAATACTTGACTGCAAATATTACATCCCACTATAATTTTGTTTTTTAAATAATGTCCTCCATTGTCTCCATAAGTCGGACTGATCCCCTGAACTCGTTAGAAAAGCTCTCCTGAAATGAAGCTGCTCTTGGACGAGCTCGTCGGTGTCATGGGGAGGAAGTGACACCAACAGCCGGTGGCTCACTTTTCCTGGCACGGCCAAGACACATTTAGCTTTGTTTGCTCTACAAATAATCCCTCTTCTCTGTTTGCCAACGGGGTGCCTCTCTTCACTCCACAATAATTTATTTGCTCAGGAAGATACAAAGAGAGAGCTCACAGGCGTGTCCTTTTAGGTTTGCATTAATGTCCGCCTTCTTCAAACACAATTCATCATCTCATTTTTACATTTGAAGCATTCAGCTGGCAAGATTAGTCAGAGAAAATCAAAAGGATGTCTAGTTTACCAACAATACAAGCAGCCAAAAGTCGTTCAAGAACAGTTAAAATCATAATGCTGTGGCGTTGTGTCCTAATGGCCCTGGATTGATCACATAATATAAATTTGGTCGGTAGAATTGGATGTAACAACCATGAGTTCACAAGACTCTTTAGAACCCTTCTGGCCCGAGAGATTTCTGGCTCATAAGTCAACCCAGTATAATTAACTCCAAAGTCCCCCAGGCTTGATCATAATACATCATTTAAACATGCTCGGGGGGGTAGTCGCAGGGTGTCTGACAAAGTCATACACTTGTGCAGCTGAATGCTTTTACTAGCCATTTGCTCCACTTGGGTCTTTGGGTATTTCAACTCAGCAGTTGTTTCCTGCCTTGCTCAAAGTGTCAATGGAAGTAGTTGTTGAAAGAGGTCAACATTTTTACCAAAACAGCAAAACATATGGAAATACAGTGTGATGGTACCAGATGGTATTGCCCCTGGCCTTTGTAGTGTTAATCTCTACTGCACAGACTTTACAAATAAGTTGGCAGGGTTCTGAACTGGCATTTAAACACTCCATCCTCCCTTTTTTTTTTTTTTTTTTTTTTGACATTCTCCTCTTTTTACTTTCTTCATATTTTCTTAGTATTTCCATTCTCTTTTTCCATTCTCCAGCCCTCTTCCCCCCTTCTGGTGCCCCTGGTACCCTCAGCCCTGGCTAGGGTCCTTTACCGTGCCCAGGTACTTGAAGTCCTGAAGTCCACAGGATAAAATATTGTGCTCCCGTTGATGCCTGGTTTGACTGCATGATAGTAACAAACATGCCCTAAGAGTAAATCCAAATTGTATCCATTAGGAAGCTGCTGTTGGAGTGCTCTCTGTCAGTTGACAGTTTTGAAGCCTTATCCTGCTTTTTCTGCAACTGTGCGGTAGAAACATGGACTTGCCGTGGACTCCTGTTTAAAACTCACCCTGTGTTGTGTGTGCTGGCAGGTTAAAAGGTGTTTTTTTTGTAAATGTATTGCTTTGCCACATTCAAGGAACAGGACATTTCTCTGTGCTGTTTTTACAGCATGATATGTTTACTTATTACGTATGTACATGTACATTGGCATGTGAACATGTTTATGTTCAGCTGACCCAGTACTAGTATATTTTGCTGTGACTTTGAAGTTGTATTCCATCCAGTGTTAAAAATACACTAAAGAATAAAATACATAGAGTGTGGCTGCCAAGAAAAAATGCATCCTGGCTACTGTACAATAGAAAATGAATTTTGCATGTACTTAAGTGACACAGATTATTGCTATTTTGTCAGTGGTTCATCCTAGATCCTCGTACTTTCAAATCAATATATTGGCCCTTCAGTTACAACTAAATATGATAAGTAAACTTTGAAGGGCCTGGCTCTGATGTTAATGCACTGCTTCCAGAAAAAAAAAAACATCTGCCAGGCTTCGGTGCAGCGGGAATGATTACAGAAATCCTCTTTCATGCATTTATTTGGCAATTTAGCAATAATACACCGGAAAACAATTCTTGAATATAATTATATGCTATTATAATTTTAAACCTATGCCAACTTTCCCAAGCCAAATGCCTTTTCACTAAAGTGATGAAGTCAGTTGTTCCACAAACACAAATACTTCTATTTTTTCTCCCCCCGCTTCCAGAAGCCTCTCCGTTACCGGCGAGCCATCAGCTACGACAGTAAGGAGTACTTTGTGCGTTTGCTGTCTGGAAACCCTGGCATGTACCAGCACTCCGTGGAGCACAGCACAGAGGGAGAGACCACGCAGCATGAGCCCGAGCACGGAGAGGACACCATCGCAAGAGTCAAAGGTACACAGAGACAATACCAGGGAAGACTTTCCTGTAACTTCAAAATGTTATTAGGAAAACACAGCATGTTCTCTTGTTGTTGGGAGTGTTGCTTCCCCAAGAAAGCCCTCTCTAACACGTTGCTGTGCTGTGCTCTCCAGGCCTGGTGAAGGCTCCTCTGAAGAGGTCTCGGTCCACAGCGGACGGGGCAGACGAGGACAGTCAGGAGCAGCTTCAGGAGCAGCTGTTGGAGTCAGGAGGCCCGGAGGAGGAGCAGAGGACCGACAACACGTCCCTGCTGCGCCTCCTGGAGGAGGGAGAGAAGGTCAGAAAGGGACACACAAACACAAGTCGGGACAATTAAATCACAATGTTTCCTACTCTGATTTTATAATTGTTAGATGCTAAAATCAGTACTTTTAAAAAAATATATATTTCATACTGTGTGGTGGAGAAAATGTATTTAGTTTATCTGTGCAGAAATAAATCCGTTTTGTAACCGTGCTGCACCTGCTGTTCTTTAATATTTTCTTAGTATTTCAGCTAAGTAGGGATGGGCGCCAACACCAAGTACAGTACCAGTCAGACATTTTGGACACGCTTTGTCATTCATTTGAATGGAAAACTGTTTCCAAACATTCACTTGCATGGGAAAGTGTGTCCAAACCTTTGACTGGTACTGTGTATCGTTAAAGCAGCATACAAATGTTTGATTCTATATTGATTCTATCGCAATGTCAAAAAAAACAGTAGCTGTGGCCGGGTTAGCTCAGTTGGTAGAGCAGGCGCACATATATCGAGGTTTATTCCTCGACGCCGAAGGTCCGTGGTTTGAGTCCGACCTGTGACGATTTCCCGCATGTCTTCCCCCTCTCTCTCCCGTTTCATATCTAGCTGTCCTATCCATTAAAGGCAGAAATGCCCAAAAAATAATCTTTAAAAAAAAAAAACAGTAGCCAAACTGCATTACAGCGATATTAACGTCATTTGAACAACACATTACGTTCTGATCTTGCACGTTATGTCAAGTATTTAACTCACACAGGAGTATACAACAAAAGGCTTCACCATGTGGTTATTTCATATAGACTATTTATTTATTTATTGAATTACCAGAAAACATTCTTTATCGTGGTTTATTTCATTACCGAGATCTGAAATGACATATCAGGATAGACGATTTTGGCCATAGTGCCTAGTAAATTTTTTATTAATTCGATTCAGATTGAGTTTATTGTCCTTACTCTGTACAAATTATTCAAAACTCTTCTGCAGCTGGTGCAGCTCTTTTTTTGGTTTTGCAGTTTACAAAATAACCCAAAATAATTCCTTAATGCAACCCACAGGATTAGTTGTCAACACGGCTCACTGATGCTTTTAGAAATATGTCCCTGCTGAGCTGCTGGGATTGATCTCTTTCACTCTCTGGTGTAGTAATTCCTAAAAAAAAATACTGCAACGGTCTTATGAGTGCACTGTCATTGTCATTCACAAGCCAATGGTCTCTGAAACAAAGCGGTGAACCGCCTCATTTATATGCCTTGAGAGACTTTCTCCCTTATGCCTTGAGTATGACACTAACCTTTTTCTTTTGTTTTATTACATTCACTGTTCCAGATTCAGCACATGTACCGCTGTGCCAGGGTTCAGGGTCTGGACACCAGCGAGGGTCTGCTGCTGTTTGGGAAAGAGCACTTCTACGTCATCGACGGCTACACCATGACCGTGTCCAGGGAGATCAGGGACATCGACACGCTGCCCGCCAAGTAGGTCCAGGCTTCTGTATTAGAGGAACGATACCCGAGCCCGACGGGACCTGCTGGGCCGGGCCGGGTTCGGACAGATATTTAAAGATTATGTTCGGGTTCAGTGCAATATGATTGGGCCTGTGTTAACGTGCGCTTGTTGCCCCGTGTGCGCCGATGCACTCATTTGTTGACATTTCCCGAATGCCTTCCGACAGTTGCTTATTAAAAGCGGGCTTTCCACACAAACAAACATACATGTGTCATTAGTATGAGAGTTGGGTTTGGGTCAGGCTCGGACATAAATATCTTAATGCCTGTCTGGCTCGGGTCGGGTTTGGTTACTGCTCTGTCGGACGCGGGCCGGGCTCGGACAGAAAAATGCGTCCCGATCAGCACTCTATTCTGTATCCGTCATTTCACATCACGGTCTCTGGACGCCAAGCTGCAGCTGACAAATAAAACGGTTACTGTACTTTCCTTCCCTGAATAAAGGATGACATCATTCCCCTGGACGCTGCAGTGGGAGTTCACCGCTGCCGAAATGATGTCATGCTGCTGAGACAGCTTGCGTTGTGAAACTCAGCAGAGATGTGGCACATTTTATCTTTTTCAGGAACTTGCTCTGTCTGTTCCTTTGAGACATAATGTGAAAACAACTAACAGATGCTGCTTTGATTTCATTGTGTTCCCCCTCAGGTGTTTTACCCTCACATCAGCATCCACAAATTCGTACACAATAGAAACATGGTGTCTGTGAGGGCTGAAATGAGAATTCAGTTAGCTTATAGATCAGTTAAGAAAATAAATTATGATGACAATTGGAATAATGAATTAGTTGTCATTATTACAAAAAATAACACTTTTTAAAGTTAGAGTTTAAAAAAAATCTAAATATTTAAAGTTTTGTTAATTTAAGTGAATGAAACACATTTAAAGACATTTTAGGCTGCGGCTGTTTTAGATTTTGACACTCTTTTGGATATTTTATTGTTCATTGAATAAGTGATTGAAATAACTGGCAGGTTGATTTGCACTATTGTCCCCTGCATTTTTGTTTGAATTGTAATTGCATTAGTCTTGGCCGTAAGATGAAGTCACATTGGTCCTGATGTTTGTACCATTAGTAAAGGAATTTACTAAATGTTCCTGTAGCGGAAGCTGTAATTGTTTGTGAACTGTGTTTTGTGGGTAAATGTAGAACTGAGTGGACGGTTGATAAATGCATCACTGTCTGTCATCTGTGTCCAGTTTGCATGAGGCCATCATCCCCAGAGGAGCGAGACAGGGACAGAGTCTACTGAAGAGAACCTGCAGCATCTTCGCCTACGAGGACATCAAGGAAGTGCACAAGAGACGCTACCTGCTGCAGGTCAGCCTGCACGTTACAGTGTGCACGCACGCACACACACACACACACACACACACACACACACACACTGCAGCACCAATAAACCCAATACATACATTTGAGTTTAAACATTTAGAAGACATTTATATTAAGTAGCTGAATATGTTTGGGATATGACAGAATTAACACCCCACCTCTAGTGTTTAACACACGTTTTTTTTTTTTTTTATTAAATGTCCTGTGTATCATCCCCTTTCAGCCTATGGCAGTAGAAGTCTTCTCAGCAGATGGGAGAAACTACTTGTTAGCCTTCCAGAAAGGAGTCCGCAACAAAGTTTACCAAAGGTACTGAATACAAATATAAACACGGAGCTTGGACTGCATGTTGCTGAACTGCCACTGCTGCAACTTTTCAGGAACAAAGAATAGTAAAAAAAAAAAAGAACTTGTTTTCCTCTTTCCATCCCACAGAAATGACAAGCGGTGATTTAGTACTATTAACTTAAAGGTCCCATGACATGGTGCTCTTTGGATGCTTTTATATAGGCCTTAGTGGTCCCCTAATACTGTATCCGAAGTCTCTTTTATGGCATGTGTGGCCTAGACCAACTGCCACTTGTTTGAAAGCCATGATGTCTCTCTCTCTCTCTCATGGGTGGGCTTAATTCTCTGGGCGGGCAAAGCAGAGAAAGGGGAGGTAACCTTGGTCCTTATGACCTCATAAGGAGAAGATTCCAGATCAGCCCATCTGAGCTTTCATTTTCTCAAAGGCAGAGCAGGATACCCAGGGCTCGGTTTACACCTATCACCATTTCTAGCCACTGGGGGACCATAGGCAGGCTGGGGGAATGCATATTAATGTTGAAAAACTCAAAGTGAAATTTTCATGCCATGGGACCTTTAATACACACTGCAGTTTTATATCATAAAGTGCTTGGGTTATTCGGTTTCACTGCATACCATTTAGCACTGATTTAGGCTGGATTTATGGTTTTTGCAGAAAAGAGGGATTTTACAAAGGTTACTGCTGTGTGATATTGAAATAAAATCCTCAGAGAGGAAGATTGTAAGCCTCTCATAAAGCATCATGTCACCACAATATTTCTACTTTGAGTAGATTACTGTAATACCAGTCATTTTGATCAGGTTACACTTGTTTATGTGCAAGGTAAAGCTAGTCAGATGGTGACAAGCCATCTTGTGAAGACTTGAGGGGACAAGCGGTGATGGTTGGGAGGATAGGTGGGGTATCTTTCAAAATTGTTATAATTTGAATAATGCAACTGTCCTTTGCTTGAATACATTTCCAGTATATGCTGCAAACAAATGTATCGTGGGTTTAAATGAAAATCCATAAAAAATTGGTTAAAAGAAAAGAATGAAAAAAAAAAATGAGATGTATATTAGTTATTCTTTAATGATTGTGAATTTTCTGCAGGTTCTTGGCAGTGGTGCCTTCACTGGCCGACAGCTCAGAGTCGGTTTCAGGCCAGAGGCCCAACACCAGCGTCGAACAAGGGTAACACCTCTTCTATGCTTCATTCAGCACAAACAGTGTTCTCTATCCCCAACATACAGTTTTTAATTCCACTGGTTCTCTAGGAAATGTTTGACCATTTTAGAGGTTGTTAGATGATTTATGGAATCTGCAGTTACATATTCATAGGATATCAATTAACTTTTTTTTTTTATGTTTGTCTTACATGTATTTTTCTAAATAATGGGCTGCTGTTAGCCTGACAAGCCAGACCCACATCAAGATGTTGGGTCTGGGAACTCACCATTGGCAGGATAGCGCTACAACCAGGCAGAGCAACGAAATAGGTAGCGGAGCTAGTTGATAGATTAAACTTTTGCCGTATCCGGTCGTCAAAACTCTGAACACATCTTCCTTTTTTAAGAATGATTTCAGTGCCGTTTTTTGCTCTTTTCTCAAAGAAAAGCTTAACTCCAAGTCTTCCAGAAGACCGCTGTTCCCAGCAGCAGCAGCCATAAGCCCGCCCACCGACTCTATACACGATGTGATTGGCCTGACCAGAGTTTGGTTTTTCCAGCTCGCAAGTCAACAGAGAGTGCCTAGACCCCCCTGGCTGCAAATGAAATTTGCTGCCGCTAGGGTGCGTCTAGATTTCTAGGCTAGGCTGCTGTAGGAATTAATCAAATGAACGACCTAGAAGTGAAAATAAAGAAAAAGTCTCATTTGATATTACACCACACCTTCCTAAATATATCACATGCAGCAATTGCTTTGCGAAATGTTGAAAAATAGCAAAGTACTGTGCTGCTTTAACTAAACATCATATCTGTCCTGGTGTTTTTGTCAGATCTGGGCTCCTCAGCACGCTGGTCGGTGAAAAGTCAGTGACTCAGAGATGGGAGGTAAGAACCTAGACTCGTTGCTGTTCAGTTTAACAACTCAACGTTTAGAAGGGTCGCACTATAAGCCTTACTGATGTGTTTACCATCTGTTTTCCAGCGAGGAGAGATCAGTAATTTCCAGTACCTGATGCATCTGAACACGTTGGCAGGACGATCCTACAACGACCTGATGCAGTATCCCGTCTTCCCCTGGATCCTGGCCGACTTCGACTCAGAGGTGATTGCAGGTTTTGGGACAACATCGGTGCAAATTAACAGTGTTAACTACAAAGAAAAAAGCAGATGCCTGTTCGTTGGTGACGTTTTTGTTGTTGTGGTTGTAAACCAGGAACTGGACCTGAACAACCCCAAGACGTTCCGTAACCTCGCCAAGCCGATGGGCGCCCAGACTGACGACAGACTGACACAGTACAAGAAGAGGTACAAGGACTGGGAAGACCCCAATGGTGAGATCTTAGAGAGGAATCAATAGACTGCATTTAACAGGATGGTGGAGTAATGGAGAGAACTTTTATTTATATTATTTCAAGATAAATAGACACAGAGTTGAGACTTGAAGAAAAGAGATCCAGCTAACCGGCTAGGTCTTATTTCAAACCAGTCCCGTTTAGCGTTTGAACACTAAATCTGTTATTTTTATCCAAAATGTCAAATTTTTAAATGCGTACATGAGGCCTGTAATTAAATAATGAGTGCTATTTGTGGTTGCACATTGGCAACAGAAAAACTTCAGACCCTGCAAAATCCAGAACCAAATTTACCAGAATGTGGCACCTAATTTTCTTTTTTTTCCTTGTCACTACTGATGTTCTTATTGGATGGTCATTCAGAACTGTATGCTCATGTCAAAGTTGTATTTCCATTGGCCAGTGTAAGTGAATATCTTGTTTTCCTTCCTACCAGGTGAAACCCCAGCATACCACTACGGCACGCACTACTCATCAGCCATGATCGTAGCCTCTTATCTTGTTCGGATGGAGCCCTTCACACAGATCTTCCTCAGACTTCAGGTTTGATCTAAACTCTTCTAGCCTTCTGAATGTTTTACTTATCATCTACATTTTCCCACTGGTCAAGACATTTCTGAAATGTCATACGACTCAGACAATTGTCTTTAAAACAATGTAAAAGTTGTTCTGACATTAAGCACAGTTAAATGGTGTAATACAGGGGTGTCAAACTCAATTTCAATAAGGGCCACACTGGAAAATAAGAATCACATCAAGAGCCAGACATGTATAGTTTGACATGCTTTTATTTAATCGAAAAGTAAAATATGTTTGACTGTATTGTATGAAGTTCTTCAGCCGTCAAAGAATTTAGCAATCAAGCAAAACAAAGCATTCTGATCCCCCAACACCCTACTTTTCGATGATGTTCACGTCGCGTAATTACGTCACTTCATAACGTTCCCATGGCAGCAGGGGAAAATGGCTGCTCTTGTGTGAAGTAAACGCAACATTTTTCAACTTTCTGCTAAGATATATGTTACTTTTTTGCTACGAAAATACAGGCATTATGAAATCATGCAAGCCCTGCATATTTTGCGCGGAAATCGGCAATTTATGCGGCCCCCACAAAAATATGCGGACTTTGGCTGATTATGTATTGAATTATGCGACCGCATAATCACGTTTTTCTGGAGAGACTGGCAGTTAGACACCAATCCACAGCTCCCTGTTCAGATGCTCCAATCATAGGGGCTATGATTGGTGCATCTGAACAGGGAGCTGTGGATTTTTGCAAATCACACTACAGGCTGTAGGTGGTGCCAGAGGAGCTGGATTTTTTTTTTTAATTACCTGCTTCATATAGTTTTACTGCAACATAGGGTCAGTTTCAGCAAATATGACAGAAAGTTAGTTTTATAAGGCTTACGTGCTACACCTTTAAATGTAGCTTAATTGTAGTTTGTAAAACAGTTTCCTGTCTTTTTAGTTTGGCGCACAACTAGGCGGGCCAAAATGTATTGAGAACCTAAATGGTTTATTTAATAAGACCATACCAGTTTTACATCTGATAATGGATGGTTGTTTTTAGTCCAACTGCAGAAAATAGAACCCAATTATAGTAAGTTTCAATTGAAGTTGTTTCTTCTGCTTCTTCTTTTTAAGGCCTGATGGAAAAGATTATCATCCTTTTTAGCATCTACAAAAAAAAAATTCTATTACATTAGTAAGTTAACATAAAACCCCCGAAGACAAACTGTTGCTGCTCTCAAGTGTCTGGACCTAATGTCAAACCCTCTGCCTGTGTGTCTGTGTCTGGGATTACCAGGGAGGTCATTTTGACCTGGCTGACAGGATGTTCCACAGCGTGCGTGAAGCCTGGCTCTCGGCCTCCAAACACAACATGGCCGACGTCAAAGAGCTCATCCCCGAGTTCTTCTATCTGCCCGAGTTCTTGCTCAACGCTAACAACTTCGACCTGGGTCAGTATCAGGAAACGTGGACAATAACAGCACATGAGAGCACGAGTCGAAACAGCCCGAGACAATTGAGTGCATGAATATTAATGTTCTGTCTGCCTTCTGTTGTTTGATGTACCAGGCGCCAAGCAGAACGGCACCAAGCTGGGTGACGTCATCCTGCCGCCTTGGGCCAAGGGCGACCCCCGAGAGTTCATCAGAGTCCACAGAGATGTAGGAAATGAACCCACCCGTGACAGTTTCGGTCTGAGTTTCAGTGAGTACACATTAAACCTCTGTCTGGTCTTCCCACCTGTCTCCAGGCGTTGGAGTGCGACTATGTATCGGCCCACCTCCACGAATGGATCGACCTGATTTTCGGCTACAAGCAGCAGGGTCCGCCGGCCGTGGAGGCGGTCAACGTCTTCCACCACCTGTTCTACGAGGGTCAGGTGGACATCTACAACATCAACGACCCGCTCAAAGAGACGGCCACCATCGGCTTCATCAACAACTTTGGGCAAATCCCCAAACAGGTCATATACTAGCTGATGCTAATATGATAAAACTACTTCTCCACGCTAGATTAATGGAACATCTACTGCCACTAATAATAGCTTTACAACTTAGACTACAACATAACTACAATATATAGTAGTACAACAGTCATAGCGCTAATGTTACTACCACCAAAGCTTCTAAAAAATATATAGTATATATATATATATATATATAGATAGCATCTTTAGTGTCCTTTTTACCATCAGCTATGTTTAAGCCTCATTAGCAGCCGCTAACATGCTAGGGCCATTAGCGGTTCTAGAACATTTGAAATAATGGTGGGGGGGCAGACTGGGGCCACATACTCAGACTTTAGGGGTACCAAATACACACCAAGATCTTAAGGAACACCATAGAAAATAAAAACTTTTGGCATACAGAGTTTTACCCTCGTCAACCTTTAGACTAACTTTGGAGCATTATTTAGCCCAAGGAGGTAATTATCACTACACTCTCACAGGCTGCACGGGTGCCTGTTGTCTTTTAATTTTGCTAGAAAATTTTTGGGGGCTTTTCCCTTTATTTGAAAGTGGATAGATATGAAAGGGGGAGAGAGGTGGGGGATGACACGCAGCAAAGGGCAGCAGGTCGGATTCGCACCCTGCGCCACTGCAGGAATCAACCAACATGGGGCGAACGCTCTTACTGGGTGAGCTAGAGGCCGACCCAGAATCGTAGTTTTGCGCATATCCCATCCTATATTTAGGCCAGATAAAGAGTTAGAGAGTTATTCGTTAACAGATTCATCAGCCAAAATACTTCACAATTAAGTTTTAGCAGCTTTAATCCAGGATGCTCGTTATTTTTCAAATTGACGTACCACAGCCAAAATGTATTATTATTTGGCTATTGGTAAATCTTAAGTCCTATTCTTTAGTCACTGACTGTTGATGTGTTTGTGTTTCAGCTGTTTAAAAAGCCCCATCCTCCTAAACGGGTACGCAGCAAAGCCAACGGTGACATCACGAGCATTCCTCCAAATTTCAACAGCGACAAGATCTTCTTCCATCATCTGGACAATCTCAGACCTTCTCTAGCACCTGTCAAAGGTACATGTGTACACACACACACACACACACACACACACACACACACACACACACACTGTCCATTATACTGTGCAGCACAAACTCCATAAGGTGCATGGATCCCTTTAGACTCAGATCTCATATTTCTTTGTATTACTCGTGTCTAGAGCTGAAGGAGCCTGTGGGACAGATCGTGTGCACCGACAAGGGCATACTTGCCGTGGAGCAAAACAAAGTTCTGGTTCCCCCGACCTGGAGCAAGACCTTCGCCTGGGGCTATGCCGACCTCAGCTGTCGTCTGGCTAACTATGAATCTGACAAGGTAACCGTTACAGTTATTCTAACAGACACAGTTTCTCAGAGATTTAAACTTTAATCTTTAGGCTATACCTACTATATCATTTGATTTTTTGATTATATATAGTATTTAGGTTGACTTCCTCATCCAGAGTAACTTGTAATGAAACAGTTCAATCTAGATTGTAAGAGAGAGAGAGTTGTTGCTTTTCAACAATGCTACTTAATTAAAACAGGGACTACTGTAGGTTTCCTGCTTATTTCACCTTGAAGTTGACAAGTGAATGTTAAAAATGATTAAAGACAATGTTTCCCCCTGCTGGTGTTAGAATAAAAATGCACTTTTCTTACTGGACCCTCAGTCATTACACAAGTCTCTAATGTAGTTCTTCTGATATTGGATTTATTGCCATACTCTCACTACATTTGTAAAAATAAAAAATGAAGGACTTTGAAAAGTGTAAGTAGTCAGTTGCATGGGTGTTGATCAGGGTTGAAAGGGTTGTTTATTGAGATATAGACAGAAAGTGAGATAGCTAGAATCTTCCATATACATTTCCTCACCTCTGCTCCCCTCGGCCAACCAATCTCCTAATCCTAATCTTCGATCTTCTTCAGGCGTTGGTGGTGTACGAGTGTCTGTCCGAGTGGGGTCAGGTCCTCTGTGCCATATGTCCAAACCTGAAGCTGGTTATCACCGGTGGCACCAGCACCGCCATCTGTGTGTGGGAGACAGGAGCCTCCAAGGAGAGGGCCAAGTCACTTACACTCAAACAGGTAAACACACAAACAAAGACTCAATGCGAGGTCCTGGAGCAGCGACTTGACATTTGTTGTTGAGCCTTTGTCCCCGATGTTTTCATCGTAGGCATTACTGGGCCACACGGACGCCGTAACGTGTCTGACAGCATCGTCAGCGTACCACATTATTGTCAGTGGCTCGCGGGATCGAACCTGCATCATCTGGGACCTTAACAAGCTTTCATTCGTCACGCAGCTCAGGGGACACCGGGCACCCGTCTCTGCTCTGTGTATCAATGAACTGACGGTAAGCTGCAGTTTGAATTTCTTCTCTGTCACTCTTTATAAATCTAGTAATGTCACATGTACTTAAACTACAGAACAATGGGCGCCCGGATAGCTCAGTTGGTGGAACGGGCGCCTATATATAGAGGTTTAGTCCTCAACGCAGCGGCCGCGGGTTCGACTCCGACCTGCGGCCCTTTGCTGCATGTCATTCCCCCTTCTCTCCCCTTTCATGTCTTCAGCTGTCCTGTTGAATAAAGCCTAAAAATGCCCAAAAAATAATCTTAAAAAATAAAAATAAATCCTCCAGAAAAATAAATATGAGCTAAGGAACAGAACGGGATCATTTCCATCATGACTCATACATACTCAACATATTTGGTGTTTGTGTAGGGGGACATCGTGTCCTGCGCAGGCACATACATTCACGTGTGGAGCATTAACGGCAGCCCCATCGCCAGCGCCAACACCTTCACAGGGCGCAGCCAGCAGATCCTGTGCTGCTGCGTCTCGGAGATGAACGAGTGGGACACGCAGAACGTCATCGTTACAGGACACTCGGATGGCGTTGTCAGGGTAACCTTGCCCACTTTAATCTTACAGAATATCCTACTGATAATACCTTATTGTTCAGTCTTTTTAAATCAATTGGTTTTTCAAATGCTGCTCGTGGTATCTGTTGCAGACAGAAGTATTCACTTGTCAGGGCTTTTGTCCAACTTTTTGCAAGTGCATGTGTGTAGGTCCACTTAAAAACGTATAGAATATAAGACAGGTAACAAAAGTTCGCAAATAGCACTGCAGAATGTTCTTATCCCTATTCCTGCCAAGTTAAAGAGGAAAATCTGTCTACATTCGGTATGAAGAAGCTAAACTCAACTTCTACTCTTTTTAATTGTGCTGTGACTTAATGTAACTAAACTAAGCTTAATTCAATCTTGTAGTTTTGGAGAATGGAGTTCCTCCAAGTCCCAGAAACCCCTGCTCCAGAGCCGGTAGAGCCAGATGTGCCTGACTGCTGTGGTGAGGAGAAAATCGGTGAGAATTCTGTGGCAGTAGTAAAGTGACATGTCCCATAACACCTTTCTTTGCCCGTGTATATTTCATTTTTTTTTTAAGTATTTGCACAATGAATTAATTCACTATGGAAATGTGTATTATTCCTCATTTTCTCCATCTCACAGAGGGTGGCGAGACTCACAACGGCGACGAGGACAGCAGCGAGTCGGACGGAGACGAGCCCAGTCTGAGCCAGGAGCCCAAAGCGCCACGCAACCCCTCGACAGGTGGAGGCAGCCAACCGGGCAGCGCCGTCCACAAACCCAGAGGTACTCAACCAACAGCTCCGCTTATCAACATTTACACTTTGCGGTTGGGTTCTCACTGCATAGCTGGTTTTAGCTAAACAAAAGCTGCTCTGGAAACAAATTTCAGCAGCACTTTGTACGAAATCACGCAAAAAAGTTTCTCTTGCTTTGTCCATTCCACCAACACCTTTTTTTTTTCTGGTCATTTTAATGTGTCTTCTATTTCCCATATATGTTTACTGAGGATATAGACTCCCCTTAACTAGGCGTGAATCTCCGTCCAGGCTACAATTCACATTCCTGACATGAAAAAATCCCTTTAAGGTCCTTCAGCCCGAACGGGAGCTTCGTGGTCGATGGACAGCAGCTCTGACGACTCTCACCGCTGGTCAGACACCCTTAGCATCGACGAGAAGGACGGCTTTGTGTTCGTCAACTACTCTGAGGGCCAAACTAGGGTCCCTCACCCTCACCCTCATCCTCACCCTCACCCGACTCATCCAGGCCAGGGCTCAGTGCCACAGCCCTCCACCATGGACGCACGGACGTATAACCAGCTCAGGGCCGGTGGGTGTCCAGTGATCCTTCAATTTTTTTTCTTCCTTTATTACAAGGTTAAAAATGAATATTCTGACCAGGTTTTACAGCTCCTAAGCCAGTTAGGAAAACGGGTTCATCAGGAGTTCTTCTCTAATTAAAGAAAAACAAATCCTAAAAAAAGTAAGATCCACTGATCTGAGGACACTGTGTTTGTCGCATTGTTTAAAGTGTTTATTTCTGTGTTCACAGGCTACAGATGGGAGCGCCAGCTTGTCTTCCGGAGCAAACTCACCATGCACACGGCATTTGATCGCAAGGACAACGCTCAACCAGCAGAGATCACGTCCCTCGCCATCTCCAAGTAAGAGAGCCGTGTGTCTGGCACCCAATTGAGAAAGATGAATTCTTTATTTTTGTTAAATATTCATTTGATAATCCATCTGGAGAGCTTCTTTTACACACATGATTTGCCTTTAGATAAATAGAAGATGTTTAGGGACATACTGTTGTTGCCATATTGCCCAAACTCTTACTATCTAGAATAAAATAGAATACACTTTATTGTCCCCGAGGGGAAATTTGGCTTGGGCATAGTACTACAATCTGTTGCTTCACAGCACAAACGTGTAAATCGATATAAAAACAACATAATATCGACAAAGCATCTTAGGACATGAAAGAAGGACACATGACTGTACAGACAATACAACATCTTAAAAAGTGACTGTAATAATTAAAGTGAAAAGTGCTGGTGTATTTATTGCACTTTGCTCTGTTGTGTTAAGAATTACTATTAAAGTTCAGCCGCTTGATAGAGTTTGGGATAAACGATCACTTAAAGTGCTCATATTATGCTTTTTTTGGGGGCTTTTTCCTTTTCCTTTATTGTGTTGTATATCTTTTTTTGTGCACGTTATAGGTTTACAAAGTGAAAAAGCCCAAAGTCCACCCCAAAGGGACTTAACCATCTCCAACAGAAAACACTGTTCACCAACTGCTCCAAACAGCTCTATTGTAGTCCAGCCTTTACTTCAGAGACGAACATGCGTCACTTTGTAACACACGTTATAATGCTCACCTAGCTGCTAGCGTGGCACGCCCTCATACTCTGCTTCTGACTGGCTAGTAGTCCTTACCTAGGTACTGAGCATGTGCGACTCCCAACAAAGCTGGAACAGAAGCGAGATGTCTCACTCTGTAGCTAAAACAGAGAGCTCAAAACACAGGGTGAAAAGAGGAGCTGCAGCAATGTGCACTACAACAAATATATGGTGTTTTTTGAAAATGAAACCATGTAAACCTGTTCTGATATAACCTCTAAATACAATTATGAACCTGGAAATGAGCATAATATGAGCACTTTAAGTCTGTTTGTTTAACATCTCAAACTGTAGAAACTAGCGAACACAAATCACATTTCAAATCCAGTCAAAACAAACATTTTAGACCCGGAAGATGTCCTTTCTAAATTACTCTCCTCCCTCTTTGTCTCACAAACCACCCCTGTTTCTCCCTTCCACCCTTTACCTCTCTCTACTTTCCCCCCCTCTTTTAACTCTCTACAGGGACCACAGTAAGATCCTGGTGGGCGATGGTCGCGGCCGAGTCTTCAGCTGGTCGGTGAGCGACCAGCCGGGCCGCTCGGCGGCCGACCACTGGGTGAAGGACGAGGTGGTTGACAGCTGCTCCGGCTGCACGGTGCGCTTCTCCCTCACCGAGCGACGCCACCACTGCAGGAACTGCGGGCAGCTCTTCTGCCAAAAGTAAGTACATTACAGCAACACGGCACACTTTCCAGCATGGCTTCTTCTACTTTTACCTTCTGCTTTTACTTACTGAGGATGTGCAGCTTAGGGATGCACCGAATCCAGGATTTGGCTTTGGATTAGGCCGAATATTGGGCTTTTTGACCGGGTTCAGTTTCTGCCGAACCGTTGAATTTTTTCCACCGAACCCTACGCTTGCACTACACTGGTTGACGTAATGACGCCGTCGTCGATTACTGGAAGGTGTTTACGTAGGTGCACCGTTCAATGCAGTAGGCTGTGAGAAAGTGAGAATGGAAACTCGTGAGCAGAAAAAGTGTAGTTTGGCAGTACTTTGAGTCAAAATGCTTTGAGTCATTTGCGTATGAAACATCCGAAAGAATACGAGTTGTGCACGAAGGAATCTGCAGACAGCAGCCAAAATGCAGCAACTTCAGGTACGGCAAAGGAAGTCGACGTTGTTTACGTCATTCATGTGTTCACTGTGTTAATGGACTGAGGATGGGAGTAGGATTCGGTATTTGGTTTCGGATTCGGCAGAATCTTAACCAGTGGATTCGGTATTCGGCCGAATCCCAAAAATCTGGATTCGGTGCATCCCTAGTGCAGCTACATGTTTCTGAAGTTTTTACTGTAGGTCATCGTCTCAGCAGAAAGTGGCAGAACTAAATGTATTTACAGGTCTTAGTGATTATCCTGTGATAATGTAGACTTAAGCATGAATGCGTATAATATATTCAGCATTTATTGACCCTTTATAACCCCTCACCATTTGCTAACATTTCTTCTTCTAATGTGTAGAATGAATATATGACATTAGGCAATTGTAAAATCAATTTGGGCTCTGGAAACTTGTGACATGCATATGTTATGCTTGTGTTTGTGTTATCCTTTGCTTATGGTTTATTTAGTATAAGTAAGAGATTAATCAATAATGATATTGCAGCCTTATACTCAACAACTTCTGTTGATATTGTTAGCTGTTTATGCTCATATAAACTGGCTTTGGAAAGAAGTCTGTTATGTAAATGAGAGATTAGATTTTTGGGATATTGAATACATTTTTCAAAAGTTTCTAAAACAGGCTTTTGCTTTGTCATTATGGGGTTATTGTGTGGAAAAAGTAAATTTATTATATTGTAGATTAATTTTATGTCACAGTAAAGTGTGCTAAAACTGAAGGGGTCACTGTTAGGGTTGGGTATCGTTTTTTTTTCGATTCCGGTGCTAAATCGATACTTTTAAAACGGTGCCGGTGCCTGAACCGGTACTTTTCAATAAAGTTAAAAAAAAAGAAGAAGAAAAAAAATAAGGGTAGTAAACAACAGTCAGTGACTTGTTTATTGCTAAGGCCATGGTCAAAATTAAAGATTTAATAATAATGTAATAACTATAACAATAACAATAACTTATTTCACCAGTATATTAATGTTGAACCCCAGATGGGAAAAGGGTATTTTACAATTACTGTGAATGCACCACGAGGCTACCTGTTTTAAGTGAATGCACCGTCTGTGTTGTTTAATTCCGACGACGGCAGCTACAAGTGAAAGCACCGTCTGTGTTGTTTAATTCCGACAACGGCAGCTGCAAGTGAACGCACCGTCTGTGTTGTTTAATTCCGACCATATAAACATACTGCATATCTATGAATTCCGACTGTTACATCCCGCTGTTGAAGTCCTCCACAGTGAAATACAGTCACACTTTACACTGTTTAACGTTAGCTGTCAACATTTTACCGGTGTTTAATCCAGCTGCTAGCTAAAGGTAGGCTAACGTTACATGCTGTCAGGTGTAGTGTAAAGTCAAGCACCGAAATGAGGCACCGAAACTTTCGTTCTTATTCGGTCTCGTTACTACCGTTTACGTCGGCACCGGTTCCCTATTGGCACCGAGTTTCGGTACCCAACCCTAGTCACTGTACATATTTGTATTTTTCTTCCATTTTTTTGATTCTCACCTTTTACTTCTCGGCATCCTTCTCCTGTGAGAACCTGAATTTCCCACCTACCACACTTTTTTTAAAATGTCCACCTCATCTCCCATTGTTCTGCAGGTGCAGTCGCTTCCAATCAGAGATCAAAAGGCTGAAGATCTCGTCACCGGTGCGAGTTTGTCAGAACTGTTACTACAACCTTCAACATGAGCGAAGCGCCGAGGACGGCTGCAGAAACTGAGCTCCACCTCCACCCGGAAGAAACCCCCATCCTGCTGCGGACTCGGAAAGTGAGGAGCATTTCATTCCTCCAACTGCCTTGTCGTTCCCTCAACGCCGCTCACGTATCCCAAAACGCTCTCCCTCCAACCCCCCCTTCTATCCTATATCTCGTACGTCCAGTAACCAACATGTACTGTAACACTGACAGCTTGTAACAGGAGGGAAAGTCGGCTGTCTCAGCAAACGAGGTGGGGAAAAAAACGATGAAAACAGATTGAAAGGAAATGGAAAAAAAACAAACAAAAAAAAACTCAATCACCACTTTTACCACCTGCACTCACCTGGAGGAAGAAAAAAGAAGAAAAAAAACCTTGATTCGGCACGCCTGAATCAATCACTCACCATTTTTGCTTTGAGACAGGGAAACAGGGAAAACTCCTTCCTCTTTCACCGTAAGACATAACAAACTTGTTAATATTGTAAATACTTATCATGGCCTTTTTAACTGTAAGAGGAACAGACAGAACAAAAGATAAGGTCAATGAGGAAAAAACAAAAACATATTGCCTGTAACATAGCGTTGTGACTAACCACTCCTGGCTTTAAAAAAAAAAAGAAAAGAAATTGATTGTGTGTAGTCTGCGTCACGAGTCACGGCGAGTCCAGAGGAAGGGATATGAATGTCAATAATTAATGTCTGTGGGTTGACTTTACTAGTGAGTCTAGTTATGCAAAATTACTTATTTTTAATTTCCTGATCATTTTTTGTAGTTGTTGTTTACAAAGTTTATTTTCTGCGTGTTGCCCACAGTGTCAAGCCATCACCATCATAGAGAGATTTTGTATCCCTTTTTTTTGCCAAATTGTTTTGATGTATAAATTATGATTTTTTTTTTTTTCTTTATAATCGGTCCTTTATATGAATTCCCATTTGGAGAATTGTTGTTGCTGCTGTCTAAAGACTGGACACATTATCATTTCAGATTTTACTTTGATTTTATTTTTAAACCATATCGCTCAGTTTATTTCAAGATCATCATGGGTTCATCATCTGTGAAAAAAGAGAAATTAGTTATGTAATATTGCTACACATTAACTTTCCCTCATGTCTTTTTCATGTAGCCTTATTTAGTTACTGTACAGCATGAAAGCGGCTTTTTGAATGCACACAAAAAAGGGATTTGTAGCGTATATTGTGGTTTTTATTTTCTTGTTGGTTTCTATTCAGATTTGTGGTTTGCAGTCCTTCACTCTGACCCTGTGGCATTATTACGGCTCATTAGAAAATGTGGCACTCAACACACTTTATCCTCAGTCCTCGCAAAAGATGTTAAACCGCAGGAGCAGCAGCCGAACACCTTGTAAAGAGTCTGTGCAGTAAAGAATGAAATTATTATAAGCATTGGAAAATATGTAAATAATCATTTGAATTCATTTAGTTTAGTTGTCCTGAGATCAGGTGGCTCAAGATGTATTTAGCTGATTGAAGGTTTTGAGAAGGTCAGAGGAATTACCTGTGACTATAAAAGCTAGGAAGTTTAATTTGTGCCAAAAATCAGATTTTTGTATATTCGTCAATGTTCACAGTTCCCACTTGTTAGGCTTTTGTTGAGTTTGCCTGGTTACTATCACTGCTGATGTGTCACTGTCCATTTTAGAGTCGTCCCATAAATTCATATAACAGACAAAAACAAAACATGGGCCACGAGAAGAAGAAAAAAACGAGGACAGAATTAAAGAAAATGACATGTCTAGTCGTCATTATTTAGTCAGAAAAACAGACGAATAACTTAAAGCAACACAAATCATGATGGACACACTGCAGGGATAATAACAATGACCAAGCAAATACACAACAATGGCTTTTTTGTTGCTACAAAAAGTTAGTTTTTTTTGTTTGTTGTTAAAAAATATATATTTTTTTTTTTTTTTTTTTTTATATTTTTTTTTTTTTTTTTAAAAAAAAATTTTTTTTTTAATAAAAAAGAGATATTTTAAAATTTAAAGATTAGATACGATAGGCTATTATGATTTAAATTATATAATTTTAAGTATTGCATACAGCTTTATAATTTTTTTCAACCATATTGACACATGAATAGCAGGGGGTTCATATGTTTACAACAGTTTAGCAATTTTACAAGTTCATAATTTATCCCCATTTCCTCTGCTGGATGGCTGCTGCTGCTGCTGGGTTTAATAGTTGAACATTAAAAAAGTGTTTTTGTTTTTATGTAAAGTCTGTACATGTTTTCTTCTGCCCTCCTCTCTCTTCATACATGTGTTAAAGTTTTTTTTTTCTGTGGGCAATAACTGCATTCAAGTGCTGCTTTCTTTTTTCCCCAGAGAGAACTGTTTTCTTTTTGTTTCTCACTCGTCTTCACAGAGTCTCAAACGTGTCAAAAAACGATCCGTTAATATTCGCCCCTACAGCTCCCGTGATGTTATAATAATAATATGCACTCTTGTTATTGATCATTCTGCATTTATGTACTGTAATTTAGTGTGCAATCATGCCATCTAGCTGAAAAGTCGGCTTCTATCAATCAAGAGTTCCTTTGCACCTTCACATGTACTAAAAGAAAAGTCAAAAGGAATCACAGGTTTTTATTGAATGCCGTTTTATGTTGTTATTTTAACAGAAAGGTGCATTTCACAGCGGATAAATGAACTGTACAAAGTATTTATGCAATTATAACTGGTTTTAGATTTTTTTTTATGATTATTTGGATTTCAGCAAGTTTTGTTACTTGTTGCATGTCTATTAACACAGCTGACTTTCTGTGTCAGTGCATTGTACATGTTTTAAGCATTATATTTTGTTGGTTTTATTCTTTATTTTTTTTTGATGGATACATTGTCTTATGAGTTGTCCCTAATGACCGACTGACAGGTTTGTATACAGAGCTGGAGATCATGTCCCCAACTCTGGGTGGACTTTTGTACTCTTTATGGAGAAAATTAAGGACTAATGAGAGAAGAAGAAGGAAAAAAAAGAGAAAATCTTGGATTATTTTGGTGGTCTTGTATTAGACTGCATTACTACAGTATCTGGCGTGCAATCTGTGATAGCTGAATGTTTCTTGTATATTTGTGTTCACTACATCCTACAAGAGAAAAAAACCCGTAGAGAAACCCCGTCCCCTTACAGAAACAAAATGTTACAATAATGCAATAGATCTGCTACTTATTCTTTTTAATTTCATTTCAATAAATAATTGCTGTTTACCACCAAAAACACAGTCAGTTCTTTTATTTTGAGTTTTGGGGCAAGTTGTCTTCATGATGTGTTATGTAATCTTTTGTAAATTGTGGGCACAAATTGTTAATGTGAGGGAAATAAAGGAATCTGCAAATTATAATGAATACAGTATAAAAAATATACATATACAGTGGCTGGGTTAGCTCAGTTGGTAGAGCAGGCGCACATACATGGAGGTGTATGCCTTGACGCAGAAGGTCCAGGGTTCGAGTCTGACCTGTGAAGAATTCCTGCATGTCTTCCCCCTCTCTCTCCCCTTTCACATTTAGCTGTTCTTTCCATTAAAGGCTGAAATGCCCCCAAAAAATCGTATCGTATATATACAGTACTGTGCAAAAGTCTTAGGCCGGTGTGGAATAAATGCTGTAAACTAAGAATGCTTTCAAAAACATAAATAATGATTGTTTATTTTTATCAATTTACAAAATGCAAAGTGAGCGACCAAAAACCCATCTAAAGCACATAAATATTTGGTGTTACTACCCTTTGCCTTCAAACCAGCATCAATTCCTATAGGTACACTTGCAAAAAGTCAGGGAACGTCGAGGATCGTAGACGCAGTGGTCGGCCAAGGAAACTTAGTGCAGCCGATGAAAAACGCATCAAGCTTATTTCCCTTCGAAATCGGAAGATGTCCAGCAGTGCCATCAGCTCAGAACTGGCAGAAACCAGTGGGACCCAGGTACACCCATCTACTGTCTGGAGAAGTCTGGCCAGAAGTGGTCTTCGTGGAAGAGTTGAAGTCAAAAAGCCATACCTCCGACACAGACACAAGGCCAAGCGACTCAACTATACACGAAAACATAGGCAGCAGGTGCTCTGGACTGATGAGTCAAAATTTGCAATATTTGGCTGTAGCAGAAGGCAGGTTGTTCGCCAAAGGGCTGTAGAGCGGTACGATAATGAGTGTCTGCAGGCAACAGTGAAGCATGGTGGAGGTTCCTTGCAAGTTTGGGGCTGCATTTCTGCAAATGGAGTTGGAGATTTGGTCAGGATTAATGGTGTCCTCAATACAGGCAGATACTTATCCATCAAAAAAAAAAAAAAAAAAAAAAAAAAACAAAAAAAAAAAAAAAAAAAAAAATAAAATACACGCAAACTTTCCTAAAGCCAAATGGCATGTTATCTGTACGCATTTTGAGCTATCCACGTGTATGTCAACGCTGTATACAGCGGATGTAAACATACACACATGGAGATGCCACGTGGCGGCGGCGTCGAGTTCCTTCAAAAACTTTGTGCAAGTGTACCTAGAAGAATTGATGCTGTCTTGAAGGCAAAGGGTGGTCACACCAAATATTGATTTGATTTAGATTTCTCTTCTGTTCATTCACTGCGTTTTGTTAATTGATGAAAATAAACTCCATTTTTGAAAGGATTCTTAGTTTACAGCATTTTTTCATACCTGCCTAAAACTTTTGCACAGTACTGTATATATATTACAAGCTAGTTTGAATGATGGATATATCAACTTACAAATTAGTACAAATTTAACTCATTTATTTAACAAAATTAAAGTGTATATAAAACATTTTTTGAATGAAATGTATTGACCAAGGTTCATGTGATGAATCTGAAGTAACCCCATACTGTTATTTTAATGTCTGTTAGAATTATCAATCCTGAGAAACAGCAAAATCTGCTTTTGTTTGAAGAAATCCAAAAGGGAAATAAAAAACAATTTAAAAACAGGAAAAAGTGCACAGATAAAACATGAAAGTTGGTGATGTGTTTTATAGTAAAGTATGGAAGCCCATTTCTGCCAATGTGATGAGAAAAAAAGATCTTGTAAGTGATAATGAGATACTGTACAATCTCAAAATAATGAGATAGTGTCTCAAAATAATGATAGACACATTAATTGAAATAGTATACTTTGAGATACTAACTCATTTTGATAGTTTGTCATTATTTTTTAGAAACATAATCATTTTGAGAAAGTTTCATATTATTGTGAGAAACCAAGTTATTATTTTGAGATATTAAGTCAATATTTTAAGAAACTATTATTTTTAGATGCTAAACTTACTCATTATTTTCAGAACATTTCTCTGACTTACAGGATTTTTTTTTCATCACATTGGCGGAAATGGGCTTCCACATCCCTTTCAATATTTGATATTTAAAGGGGTCTAAGTTAGGGCACCGATTATTACTGGTAGTTGCCTACCGCAGCATGAAGCAAGTCGGTCAACCAAGTATAGATTGACTGGAGATAGAGAGAGAGAGAGAGAGAGAGAGAGGGCTGTCTCCACAGCAGCAGCGCCAGCAGACCTGTGTAAAGTTGAGAAACACAAACTAAGACCGGAAAATGTGTGGCTTGTACTTCAAAATAAACCTCCCCCTAAAATAAGCAATATACCCTACACTCAATGGGAAACATTGGAATTACTTAATAGAATATAGGACGGACAGGTAAATAATTGTATCACGGGCCATATAAATTATAAATATTACTTTTGTTGACACTTTCTACTTTCACTCCATAGCATTTCAGAGGGAGATAATAATTTGGACTCCACAAATGTATGGCTCTATGAAAAACACATTTTACAATAATAAAAGATAAAACACAATCTGATAGTGATGTGGGAGAAAACATGTTCTTATTGGAAGAGATTTTAAAGACAAATATTTCAGAAGGGCTATTGTTTTACTTGAAATGTATTTTTTATATTTTTGGTAATTTACTACTTTGACATAAGTGAAGGATTCTGCTACTACGTTTACTCAGAATCAGAATCAGCTTTATTGGCCAGGTTTGCGTAAACAAACAAGGAATTTGACTCTGGTCAATCTTTGCTCTCAAAGTACAATACTCACTGAACATGTAAAGAATAAAAACAGAAATGACAGTAAGAAATATACGATAGAATTTACAATTTTATAAAAAATATACAAAAGAGAGGGAAGGAATAGTGCAATATCTGATCACGTGAATACAAACCTTCACCTTCACAAAATCTGAAAGCTCCTGTTTAGTGAAAGTTCTGACAATATTTGGATTTTTCTTTCCAGTGGTTGAGTTTATGGTAGGATCACAGGCGGACCTTTAAAATTGTTTCATATAATGAAAAAAAAAAATCTTTCACTTTTATTCAAGAAATGATGTATTTGTGAGAGAACCTTGATTACTTGAATAAACCAGCACTGTTGTGTAAGAAGAATGCTGCATTACAAGTCCTGAATACAAAAGTTTACTTAAGGAAAAGAAGAAGAAATATTATCAACAAATTTAACAAGTAAGCCTAAACAGGACATTCTACATAAAAAGTACTTTTAATTTGAGTAATTTAAGTATATTTTGATGCTTCATACGTTTACTCAAGTAAGTTTTTGAATGCAGGACTTTATTGCAGTTGCATTTTGTTGCAGCTGTAACAGAGTATTTCTACACTGTGGTATTATGCTGCGTTCCAGGCAACCTGTAACTCGTGTTTTCACAACCTTCTACCTGTGAAAGTGCCCTGGAATGGCAGTCAAACCCATAACTTACTACTTGTGAACTCGTACCAGATCATTGTACTCCCAGCAGGGGCGTAGCACAAAATTCTGGGCCCCTCCCTGCATCTACAGCTATTCATTCTAGCATCTTTTTGGACCCTCCTCACATGAGGGCCCTGGGTACTCAGTCCCCTTTTTCCTGCCAGTCCGGCGCCCCTGACTCCCAGTTACAGTTTCAACGTCACACACACACATAAACAACAATGTCGACCCCTGTTGATGCTGTACAGACGCCAGTGATTAACAGTGAGAAATAGAAATAAATAGACATAAATAGGCAACGTAAAGTAATTCTGCACATTGTAATCAAAACAATACACATACGATTGTGTACTACTACAGGTTATGTTTATTAAATGAAGCCCAAAATATGTCGCCGACTAGAAATCGCTAGTATCAGCTAGCGCTAGCTAACGTCAATGGTAGGTAGCCGCTAGCTAATGCTAACGCTAACTAGAAGGGTGTGTCATGACTTTGCCTGCACGCTACCAAGTCGTGAGTTGTGACTTGAAGTTGTAACTTACGGGATAAAAATTGTGTCTGGAACGCAGCATTAGGCTACTACTTTTTCCCCCAACATTTGTATTGACTTTTAACATATCATAAATATACAGTATATCATAATGAATGTATCTTTTCTTTTTCCCAAGTTGTGGTTTTTTATTCTATTATTCTCTTTCAAAGTCCACTTGGGTTACTGTCGTTGTCAAAGATTATAGGTATTACTACTTTAACTTTAGTAAATGGTCTGAGTACTTTTTCCACCAATGGATGTAGCTATAGTGGTATAAGGTATAGGCCTATAAAATAGAAACAATCATGTAGCTACAAGTAACCTCAAAATTGTAGTTAAAGTACAGCCCCTGAGTAAATGAATCGAAGTTAGTTACGTTCAACCACTGGCGCAGAGTCAGCATCGATTGAAGAAGAATAACAATAAATGGAAGCAGCTTATTCCTCAGCAAAGCATTTACTTCGAAAGTAACTACCGGAAGCTGCGTGCCCTTACTTTGAAAAGCTTGACTCTAGGAGGAGGGGAGCAGGGATTGGGACTGCGGTGATAAACAAACACACGCAGTGCTGTCGTTAGTGTTTTGTCGAGCTCTGTTGCTACACTTTGGCAGCACCGGCTGACTTTCAGGAGAGCTGACCTTCTTCACGGACCAAGCATTAAAGTCAAGCCCGGGTTAAAAAAAAAAAATCCAGGACTTTATCTAATAAAACCCCAGGATTGGTGTCCCCTTCTTCCTCCCTCCCTCCCTCCTCCCCCTCGGTGTCGGCTTATGTGACACATTAACGTCCCGGGCAGCGAAACGAGCGAAACATGACGGAGCTGAGAAAGCGAGGCGGAGGCGGAGGAGACCCTGACAGCACCGAGAATATCAGCGATAAGGTAAACTGAACCGTTACGAGTAAAAACACGACGGTTTCCCCCTCCTGGAGACATCGACCTCAAAATAAGTTAGTCAGGTTTGTCAGACGTTGGCCAACCAGTCAAGCTAGCTAGCTGGGTTGTCAGGTTAGCAGGGGAGCTAATTAAGCTAGTTAGTTAGCTGCTGGCTCCTGCCGACGGGGTAAATCCTGCCACAACATGATCAATCACAGAAACGGCTCCGTATTAAGAAATAACAACTTCTGTTTGGTGCGTGGTTCACGTCCTCATGGCTGCTGGGAATGTCACAATATTTTCACACTGTTATCATGGGATAGACTAAGTAATGTCATGCTCCTGCTGGTTCAGTCAGAGTGTTGTTATAATAACGTGAAAGTATAATAAAGTTATAAGTCGGCTGAATATATTAGCTTCAAAGTTTGATTTTGTGTAGTTGAATTGCAGCATTAGAGCAGGTGCAAGGCTTGAAAGGCCTCTCGGCTTGTTGTGTGAGAGATAAAGGGGACATGTGGGGTCCAGTGCTAAACAAAAAAAAATGATTTAAAACCATTAAATAACATTATTTTTCAGAATCAGAATTGGAAAGTTATTTATAGCCAATTAAGTAACTTAACACTCAGGCTACACTGATTTTTTTATTTTTTCTTGGTGGATGGTGCATACATAAACATGTTAAAAGGGAATAAACCATAAACGTTAAGGAAACCATAACACAATGGCGTCTCTAGCTATTTATTTGACTATCTGCACAGAAGCTGCATTGACTGAAATGGCAGTCATGCTTTTCCATACAGTAAGTGAGTCAATAACACATCCGGATTTAAAGTAAATGTGTCTGTATTAAAATTAGGTTGATGATTGAATTGATTAAACTTTTATCAATATTTCAAAAGTCTAAAGCAGTGCAACTTTCACTTTGTTTTCAAGTAGTGATTACAGTGCAATTCCTTAATTAAGCATCAATAACAATGACACATCCCCTCTCTACTCGAGGCCCGCTTACTCGCTGGTTCTGGAGCTCAATCAAGAAAAAATGTCAATTTTATTTACTTTGCCTCAGATGACTTTACAATCTCTACAACATAGGACTCCCTCTAGCCATACACGCCCCACAAGGAGAAGGGATCCCTCTTTTAGGATTGGACATGGAACTGTACATGTATAACTTTCCATTAATTGGAGCATTTTTAGGATTTTTCATCCATGTTGGCTCAAAAGTTTAGCTTGGCAGTTCGTTCTTAAACTTGGATATATTTAATTTTGGTGGTTGAATAATCATCCGTCGTCATAATTATTTCAATTACCAAACAAAAATGACAGCTGTCTCCAGCTTCAACCGTGATGCTTTTCTGTTTTGTCATTGTTAATTGAATATCTTTGGGTTAATCTTAGTCTTCCCCTCAGTGGGACTGTTTCAAAGGTTAAACAGAGTCAACCCCACCTCCACTCATGCGTTCTACCACCAGCCCCTGTGTAATGCATGCAGGGGGCGTTGAGTAATCCAACCCGGCCCACTGAATAACTCGCCTCGCAGAGAAAAGAGCTATCTCACCGGTATCACTGATACTCTGAATAATGTCTCTGAAACTGTGCCAAGGAGTTTAACATGGGATGTATATCTGCTTTACACAATGTCCCCTATTTGCGAAGTGTGCTGTCACAGTAACCAATTTCCATATTACCTTGATGCCTGAAAGTTTGAGTTTTTTTCGCTGGATAGGCCTGGCAAACTTCTCTCCAGAAAATGTATAGGTTTTTTTTTTTTTCGTCCAAAACCCAAAGATACTTAGTTTACTGGTATAGAAGATGAAGAAAACTAGTAAATATCCACTTTTTAGAGATTGGAACCAGTGAATATTGGGCATTTTTGCATGAAAACGACCTAAATGACACCTCAGAAGAGATAGGTCTCTAAAGCCATTCCTACTCCCTATTGCACGTTCTGTCAACCTGCACATGGTCTGGGAGTGTGAACAGGTGCATGAGTTTTTGAATAAAACAACATCAATAATATCTGATGTGATAGGATGTTGAATTCCTACTGACCCGATTGTTTTGTTACTTAATGACGACTCTAAATTACATCTGCTTGGGAGACAAAAGAAAGTTTGGTTAGCTGGCTCAACCCGCGACCAAGAAAATGATAGCTCAACGCTGGCTCCCCCCCCCCACTCACTTTGTATAAAACAGTGGTTGGCATATTTTCTAGACATAGTTATGCTTGAGCTCGCTACAGCAAGGTTTAACAAAGCTAAATCATCAACTAAATCATCGTCAAACATTAAGATTGTGAAATCCCCTGTTTATGTAAATCCTGTTCATTATAAGATATGTTAATTGCATCATGGTAGTCCTTCTTGTGTAATACAAACAGCCAGGTTCTGACTGACTGTTTTGAGTTCCCACTAGAGGGGCACTCGTACTAAAACAGATTGACTTTGTGGAACTGAAGCACATCTATGCCTATATGTATTTGTTCCTGGTCACTGTCGCCTGGCTGTGTGTGACTTACGGTTTGGTCATTCAGGCACAGTGCCACACTTGACGTCTCATTAGTGTCCCAACTTGTTTTTCCTCACCTCCTTCAAAGTCCTTTTTTGGCCCTCAGCTGTCCCAAGGAAGTCCTCTGTCCCAATACATGCAACGTGAGAAGCATGATGAGACAAATTAGTGCAGGGCGAACCCTGTTAGCCAACCTTTGTTTACATCTACAGAAGAGTTAGCCTTCTTTTTAAGTTTGTTGTGTAAATTATCATACTGATTTTAAGTTTCAGTTATTAGAAGTGGGAAAAACAACCAACAACGTAGGCTAATAGATTCTTCTGCAAGATTTGATCATTGTCAACTGTAGTATTGCGATAATATTGTTTGTTATACTGAGGCATTCAAAATAACCGTTCGAGTTCCAGTTATAGGCTATTTGACACTTAAATGATGGTGCATGTATTCATGGTGTTGTGTTAATCTTTAAAAAGGCACAAGTGTCTCAAATCTTTGGTATACGCTGTTTCACCTCAATTGTCCATCAAATCTGTTAATGTCTTCATGAGGCAGTCAATGAATACTGTTTATGATTAAATCACACATTATTTTTCTTTTGCTATTTCAGTGTTACATTTTCCACTTCTGTCACACAGATATTATGATGTGTCATGGATGTTTGTTGCCAGACATCGGCCGATATCGATATTACCCTCCCTTGACGTTGGTTATTTAACAATCTTATTACATTTTACAGTTGACAAATAAATGTGTAAATGCTCTCTGTTTGAGCACACACATTGGCTGTTTGGGGCGAATAAACACAAACATTCCTGCGGTTACAACCAGCAAATGACGCTGGGTGAAAATGTGCTTAAACACTCTACTGTTTCTCTCTGCTGTCCTCTTAATGAACTTCTTATCAACACAAACAACACTCTCAAATGAATCTCCACACAACTCAACATAAATGGAATGTCTTAATGAGAGATGACTGTTTTCTGTGTGAGGTCATTTTTATCCTCTGTAGTTTTTTTTTTTTTTATTAGGTTGGCAAATTGCCACTCAGCCGCAAGATCAATGCTGCTCATGTTTATGGCTAAGAAGTGTGAGTTTGCAGACGTTTGTCCTCTAGTAAGCGGCCATATGCAGGTCTACCTCTCTTGAAAGCATCGAGCTAGTGAAGTGAAAGCAGTTGATGAAATGATACAGGATAGGATACACCAGCTACATACACTATACTACTACTAGCTATAACCCCTACTGTCCTGGAGTATTTACTCTTTTGTTATGGTTGTTTTGGCAGGTGAGAGAAGAATACCATTCAAATTGCATGAATGCTTCAAAATGTGAGGCTTCTATGAGAAATGCAGTGTTGTCCATTAGAAGTGAAAATACTGTACTAGCGTTGTCATTTGAGGAAAGGACCACGGAAAGATAGCCTGGTTGACACCAGACCCTTCTCAGTTGTAACTGAGAGTAGGTCTGGGGAATGTTCATTCACAGCTCATTTCCAAAGGGGCTTCACCAACGGACGCCGCTCAAATGCCTCTGGGCGCAATTGGATAGACGTTCAACCAATCAGACCAACGATCCGGGTGATGTAGCAGCGACAGTGGCATCAACGGGTTGCTGCGCTTCGGTCTCCGTCATGTTGAATGTAAACAAAAAGCTGATTGCCGTCGCTGTGCTATCGTCATCGTGTAAAGCCCGCCTCAACGGTTGTGATTGGTGCCTCGATTTGGAAAAATTGGAAATGGGCTAGAATGGGTTCTCGGCCAGATTGACTTGCAGAGCAAATCTCAAATTTGCCGGAAGTTCGTCAGTGTTTTCCCAGGCTAATGGAAAGAGAGTTTATGGGTAAAAGAGACTGGCACTTGACGATGACTAACAGCCAGTAGTTCCTCCGGTTTAAAGCCTAGTACAGGTTAATTAATAAAGGGCAAAGCTATCCGGTTCAGCCAGGGTTATAGACTGGAGTCTGGCTTGTTTTGAGTTCCAGCCGCCAAAATCCCTGACCTGGCAGGATGACGAGTTTTTCTTCCGGTTTTGCTGCAGTGGCACAAAATATCATCAAAACGCCCACTTACTTGCTCTAAATCCTTACAATATGGGCTCAATCTCTTACACAAAAAAGTACTAGTAAGCTGGCAGGGAAAACAATGACACCATTTCATGTCCGATCCGACTGATTCAGACATTTGCGTTCTCGCATACAGCTCGGACGGGTAATGTCAAGATAGTTTCATGTTTGCAGTGCTCACAGTGCATGTGTGAAAGCGGCTATAGTGTGACCGGATCGCACGCCGATCATCTTGCTAACCTTGCTAATGGCGTACAGCTAAAAGTTTCAATGCCGAAATCCCGTTTATGAACTATAGCCTACCGTATACAGTGTATTCTGCGTGTGTCCGTGTGCACCACACCATGACTTCGGTATGAATACACAAACTGTTGCAGCCCTAAAAGAGCTCAACAGTGACCACTTCTTTAACAGCTGTGGTTCCTGAAGTGTTTTTCCCCGTTTTTCCCATTTCTTTAAATGCTTATATTCAAGAGTTTTAAGCCTGGAACCAAGCCAACCAGCTACGAGATGAATTGTGACCATAAAACATTTGATTCGGCTCCAAATACTATTTTGAAAACGGCAAAAAAGGCAAAGTGACAAGACCGCGTACAGAACTATCATATACTGTACTTTAATGGTAGAAGCTCGCTCTAGCCGTTCGCGGGTACGGTAAACATTTCCATGGTAACAGCGAGTTGGACCAATCAGACCAATGCTCTTACGCTTAGGATTATGGCATTGTTAGGATGAGAAACCTTTTGTTTTACAACCTCGTAGCTCGTGGTCAGTAGAGCTGGGCAATATATCGATTATATCGATATCGTGATATGAGACTAGATATCGTCTTAGATTTTGGATATCGTAATATGGCATAAGTGTCTTTTCCTGGTTTTAAAGGCTGCATTACAGTAAAGTGATGTCATTTTCTGAACTTACCAGACTGTTATAACTGTTCTATTATTTGCCTTTACCCACTTAGTCATTACATCCACATTACTGATGATTATTTATCAAAAATCTCATTGTGTAAATATTTTGTGAAAGCACCAATAGTCAACACTACAATATCGTTGCGATATCGAGGTATTTGATTTTCTCCATGTCGCCTAGCCCTAGTGGTCAGTCTACCTTGGGTGGTTTAGACATTATGGCGTATAATCAAAATGCTTATGGAGAAAATCAATGGGATTCTTACTTCCGGAACCACACTGTTGAGCTCTATATATGTATATTTATTCACACTCTCTCTGTGTGTTGTCTTCAAGGCCAATATTTACTTTAATGAATTAGTCAGACACACACACACACACACACACACACACACACACACACACACACACACACACACACACACACACACACACACACACACACACACCCAGCAGTGTGTGTTTGATCCACGTATTGCCCCGATGCTCTTATCACGGCTGCTCTCCCTTCATGGTCCTGCATACTGTTGCCGGGACAGTTGGTGGACGCTCAAGACTCCACGTGACCGTTGACCTTGGCTCGCTGGCTGCTGGTCGCCTGGCCGTCCGCGAAGCCTCCATCGGCAGCAGTGGTGGTGGCAGCAGGCCGTTTAACGCTCGGTTAGTCACAGCTTCATCCTGCACTGCCCTAGTTAGAAATGTCTTTGGACAGCAGAGGAGTCTTATCTGCTCTGCGTTGTGGCTCTGCATTCAGATAACCTCGTTCATTTGGAGTTTTTTAACCTCAAGCTTTGTGAAGTAAATATAAAAGACAGCATAGAGTATTAGGGTTTTATTAGTTGTGTTGCAACATGGTATCCTTTTGCAGTCTCTTGACAAATATTGGATGGGTTGTCATGACATTTTATACAGTACTTCATGTTCACCAGATAAATCCAAATCCTCTATAACTTGCTTGATCCCCTGACTTTAAATGTATTGCCACCAAGAGGTCAAAATGTATATCTCTAAAACTAAAGTGGGAAAGCCTTTAGTTTCAATATTGATTTCTATAATGAGCATCACTCTCTTACAGGGCCATCTCTGCAGCCATAGACGCATTGTGTTGTGTGTCTTCTGTAAAATGGCCCTTTTTGCTTTGTGATGCAGTTGGAAAAAGGCAGAGCTGTTGTAAGCTTAAAAATTAGCTTCTAGCATCAGTGCTGATTAGCTTAATTCCTTGCTGCTGGAGTGAGCAAATGTAGGCTGAAGCTTTCTCAGTGATCCTGTCCCCTGTGACCAGAGCCAGCTGCTGTCTGCTGGTCTGGACCTTCCAGGTGCGTAGGTTTATTGGTTGTGCTGCGGTAAGAATGTCACTTTGCAGCCTCTCACTACTATTGACCTTTCCAGGCTAAATTATAGGCGTCTCAATTAAGATGGTGAAAAGGACTGGGGTTCACTGTTCCTTTGCACCTTATTGGTCACTTTTCATCAAGTTAAATGCCCATAGATTCATTGGATGGTGGCTGGTTGCAGCTAGCCTGACGTCGTCATACTCAGATTCTAGTCAGAATATGAACTTCCCGACCTCAAATGTTGTGGGCGGGGATAAGTTCGGCATCCAGGCTAGGTTGCAGCACCAGTACCTGCACCACTTCAGGTTCATTTCTAAATGTAGCCGAGTTTTTTTGTGGCTGGGGGACATTTTCAACTGTACCACTACCACCTGCTTGTGAGATCCTGTTTTATTCTAAAAGTTATACTTTACTGGTATATTTAGTGAAATTCTGGTTGTTTTAGTCACCATGTTGTTGTTAAACAATTTACCAAAGCCCAAGCTAATGTCTTTACACAATTCTTTTTGTGTTTGTTCAGCAATACAAAACTAAAATTGTTCATTTTACTATCAAAAGATTTTTGCAATAAAAAATAAGCCACTTTTTTGTGTGTGGTATTTTAGCTTAAAAAAAATAGATGGCAGTTGTTTCTACATACAAGCCCAGTTTTTCAGATTTAACTGTTCAGACTAGGATTGCACGTCATGAGGAAAAAGTATGCAACAACGTTGAATATCTCTCTAACGATATTACTTGCGATAAATAAACACCTTAACGTGTATTCAGTTCTGCCTTTTTGCTGCTTTCAGAATACTGCAAAATGCAACACATGATGCGTGATGCAACATTCTTTACTGAACATATTGGACATTGCACTCAACACAAAATGCACAATTTTAGTTCAGTTTTAAACGTTTTCTGCTGATACTGTCTTTCAACTAACTCCAAAACAATCCCAGTGCAGTATTGCAGTCTTTCCCGATGTGTTTATCGTACAAATTGTGATAGCGATTAAAACATAATATTATGCAGCCCTAGTTCAGAACACAAACAACCCTGCAAGAGGCTGCGTTGCCTGGTTATATGACTGGTTATATGAACACAGCCTCAGTGTAGACGTGGCTTGAGCTGCTCGTCACCTGTCCTCTTATCAGACCCCGTCCTCCCTCTTCCTCCCACCTCTCTGCAGAGAAGACATTAATAACCAGGAGGAGGAGGACGACAAAGACGATAGTGGAAGTGAGCTGAGCTTCAAGGACAGTCATACTCACAGAGAGTAGAAAAATATGAACAGTGAAAGTGACATTTTGGATGCACCACCTGCTGTGGCTTCCTACATGTTTAATTCCATGCTCTCTCAGCAGATTTTTCTCTTTGTATTTACTGTTTATGATTACAGGTACTCACAGGACTCGTTCGTTCTCGTTAGATTGTTATCACACAGGTTTGCAAGATTGTTTAAAATGTTTGACTGAGGAATTTAGCATACTTTTCTTAATAAACAAAAGATTAAAATTGTTTGGCAGTTTAACACGCTTGAGTACATCCTCCTAGATTAGGCCGTAATACTGTGGCGCTCTGCATGTCCCACATTTGTGCGTACGAAGTAATGTGCTGACTGGGCCTGTTTCATATTCCAGACCCACTGTACCTGCTAAAAATAGGCGATAGACTCGTTTTCCATTGCCAGTAGATGAGTATGCCATTCTGTTCTTTTTCTGGTGTGTCACATTTGACATCACAAACGCGCCGGAAAACAGGGTCTCTCATTGGCAGACCTATCTCCACAGTGCTGTGGAGTAAGGTCTGGCTATACCACACATACATTCTAGGATTGGAGAAAAAAACGCTCTGGTTTGTTTGCATTCCTTGAAACCAACCACAATTGTCTTGGGCGGTGCTAAGCTGCGGACCCAGCGACAGTGGCCTCTGCAAAATAGTCTCAGGAAGGAACTTGTTTTGGTGGAACATTTGCACCAAAAGAAAACGGCACATACGGGGCGACCTCTAGCTCACCCAGTAGAGTGTGCGCCCCATGTAGGCTGAGTCCTTTGCAGCGGCCCGGGTTCGAATCTGACCCGCAGCCCTTTGCTGCGTGTCATCCCCCATCTCTCTCTCTCCCACCTTTCCTGTCTATCCACTGTCACTCTGAAATAAAGGGGAAAATCCCCCCCCCCCCCAAAAAAAGAAAAAAAGAAAACGCCACCTACAATAATAAATGACGTGAGCTATTTAAATTGGCTGGATACATGGTTAAATGTAATTTGCTCACACCAGTCCATATCACCATGTGTTCGTCCATAGCAATACCCATCAATCGGTCCCAAAATGTCCCAGTTAGATAGTAAAAGCCATAAACCTATTCTCTGTAAATCTGTATAATCATTCTCTGAAAGAATCAAGCAGGCCTGCTGCGAGCCACGCACTGGATGTCGGGCAATTATCCTGAAAATGTACTTCCGTTGATCCAGACTAGTAAACAGTAAACACTAGAAAGCAGCACGAAGACAAGTGAAAATGTGGTTAAACAGTGGTTACTTTTTTTATTTTTTTATTGTAGTTACAATTCAGTCTCTTTCAAACTTTGTGCCGACTAATTTGGAGCAATGTTTGAGCGCTGTTTGGGCAGGAGACGGATGGAATTTGTGGCCGAGCTGACAGAAGTTACCAACGGAGGCAACACACGTCATAGCATCATGCCGGAAAAGGGGGCGAAAATTACAATGTCCACCCTCACTGCCAGTCAGAGCTGTAGCTGATAAATACCTGTGACTACTGCGAGTCATTTGTCCTGGGAATAAATGCTGATTGTGAGCTTTCTAAAGACAAAAGCCAGCTGTTTGGGGCTGGAAGTGGGTTTATTTGTCCACTGGGAAAAGGGTGTCAGAGACAAGAGCCACGTGTACATACTGTCCGAGAGAGGAACCTGTACTGTAGCTTTCCACTGTTTCAGTCTACAGGCTTCAATGTTTCCTCATTAAACCTGAGTAGAAATCTTCAATTACACCTCTTCTCTCAACACCAACTCAAGTGACCCCCTCTGACTCAACCCCAACCTGCTCCCACTTTCTCTGCTAATTACAGCGTCTATCCAAAGCTCTCTGATTTGACCCTGATGCTCCCGCTGACCGTATTTAGCAACGTTTGAGTGAAAGTAACCATAAAAGGGAGAAAAAAATGTCTAGGAGCATCAGCGAGCCGCTCAAGTGCAAAAGGAAGATTAATCTCCTACAACCTGTGTGGGATCTCAGGAGGAATTTCTCTTGGTTTTAAAAATAGCCTCTTTTGGGCAGAAAAAGCATCTTCACTCGCTGCTTTTTTACATGATAGACCATTACCGGTGTTAACTCACATCAAAGTGTCTGGCCTAATTTCTAGGATGTCACTTGACTTTTACTTCTGTATTAATGGTGTTAGAGTGCCTGAAGTCATGTCCACACTAGGGCTGCACAATCAATCGCAATTTTATCAAAATCACAATATGGACTAGTGCAATATCCAAATCGAAATATCCAAAGGCAAAATATGTGTCAAACCATTCTAAAATAAAGTATTGTTGTGCTGCAGAGACATTCCGGCCTACAAATTGTATCCTACAGACTAAAGAAAAAAAAAATCTTTGTTTGGTACAGATCCTCGCAAAACGCACACTATAATCATTTAATTAATTAATAATTTTCAATGAAAATGAGAATAATGATACAAAAAAGATCATTCTCTCCAATATCGTGAATCATATCGCAATATCAGTCAAAATAATCACAATTAGATATTTTCCTCATATCGTGCAGCCCTAATCCACACTAATGCTGCTAAATCTGAAAATACATCATGTTCTCTCCGTTTGGACCTTCCATCCTCACTGAGCCAGCATTTTCCAAAACCAAGATGCTGATGTATGACTTTCATAAATATGGCATATGCTCTACTGCTTAGCAGTTGTTCCCAGATCTTGCTGACTGTGATTGTTTGTTTATGTTGTGCATTCATATAGCTGTATTTTTTTTTTTAACCTACTAGGGCTTATTTTTAATGTTGTTAAAGTTCTGAAATTTTGCACAGGCCATTTTTAGATATTAGAAAAAGAGAGACAAAGTGACAAAGATATTGAATATCAAATACAGCACAGTGGTTTATCTATATCTTAAGAAGTTTGTGGGGGTCTGTTATGCAGTCTGTTTGCATTTTCTCATCTTTTTGTCTTTACTTTTTGTTATCTGATGCATGTGCTGACTTCTAATTATCACTAGAGGATCTTCTAGTGAACTCCTTGGAGCAGAAATTCTGGATTTGTGGGACACAAATAAATACATGTTGAAATCTTTTTAACTCAATTCTGTTTATTGTAGGTTATGACAAGCCGGATTGTTTTCCTTGAAATAACATGAAAGCGGAAGGAGAAAAAATGCAATGTTACAAAAGCAGATGGTGAATTATGAATATTTTTGCAACTACAACAAGAAACCCAAGAGGACCCAACAGATGTGATTGAAAAGGTTTATATAAAGTGATCACTCTGTTACATTTGCCCATTCTACATGCAACTGTAGAGCTTGTATCTGTTGACTGGGTTTAAATTCAGATTAAAGATTAATTAACACCAATAAAGATGTTTGCCCTCACGGGCAGCAGCCTGTTGGCCTGCCGACACCAGGTGTAGACTTTCAGCTCCATCATGCTTAGCCACTAATCCTCCAGCTTCGTGGTGAGGTTGGAGTCAAACTTTCTCCTTATATGGAGACTTGTTAAAATATGGAATATTTGGAATCATAATGTTCAGATTCCTAGATAAACATGATGGCAGCACAATACTTAGTAGAATGATCTCAAGGAACAATGCAATTAGAAATTATTCTTTTTTCTTTTTTTTTATGTTTATCAGATCTGTAACAATGTCAATCAAACGTTAAGATGCATTTGGGAAGATGTTCATGGTGTGGGAATATAGGCTATAAACGCTGTACGCGCAGCCAAGTGACGGAAGGAAGAAGAAAAATCACTGTTTTGAGAGTTTGCCTTGAAATTATGCAGTATATACCATGGTCCGATTTAAAAACGTACAGAAATGCCTTTTTTTGGGGGGGGCGGCTTTTCCGCCTTTATTTGATAGGACAGCTAGGTGAGAGAGAGAGGGGGAAGACATGCAGGAAATCGTCACAGGTCGGATTCGAACCCTGGACCCCTGCGTTGAGGCATAAACCTCTGAGTAAATGTGCGCCTGCTATACCCACTTAACCAACCCAGCCAACAGAAATGCCTTTTTCTTCCGATTTTACGCAGTTGCTTTTATTTGGAAAAAACTATGCACAACAATTACAGAAGCAGTGGGTTTTTTTCATCTTCGCTAGTTCTGGTTGAAGAGTTAGATCTCACAGCCATTGGCAAATGCCTCATCCGCAGCCTTCAGGCTTCCTCTTTCTTAACTCCACTGGTCAGCTGATTATAAATAAGCGCGTCAGCCCTGTAAATACAAAGGCTTTGCTTATCATGATCTACTATTATAATTTCATGGCTCTGATGTTGAATTTAATTCATATTATAACTGGAAATATACACATGGAGCCAGACAGTAAATCCTTTTATCTGTGTCATGCTTCCAGTCCTATTCTAGCAGATATTATTTAGTAATTAAGTCACAGACGCTCTGTCGGTTTTGAATTCCTAGAGGCTGTCACTGTTGTAAATGAGGAAATCGGTTACTAACAAAACAAGCCCACTCCTCCACATCCACTTGCAGGCCTACATGAATCCCAGCCAAGCTTCGAGGACACATGCACCAGTTCTGTAGTCTCCTCTCCCTCCCAGGTGATAGACTAAACTCTGACCTAATTAAACTGCTGTCTTCCAGTCCTGTATGCCTCTTCTTAGTTTAGAGTGAACTCTATTTGACTACCTCAACATTTACTTGTCATTTGCATCTCAGAAGCGCTCTCAGTGTACATCTTGTTTTATTGATAGGATGATGCTGCTTGTATACCTATGCTTTTCTGTTACACAGCTCTGTTGTCTGCCTGTTTTCTACACTGACCTGTGTATCAAGTGAAAGCTCTCTATCTTAAGTCTGTATTTGAATATCTGTGTGTGTCTGTGTTTTTTCCCGGCAGGAGGCCGATGGGGATGACAGGCTGGGCTTGCAAGGTGATGCAGAGGGAGAATGTGATGGGGACTCCAAAGCAGACACGCCAGATGTTCCTCTCCCCACAGCAGACACAGACAACACTCCACAATACCTGAACAAAGCTCTGGAGGGCCTGCCGCCCAGGTACGCACTGCTCAAACACAGATGCTCACAAGAGATGGATGCCAATAGATTGTTTGTTCCTCAAGTGCATCCTGGAGTTGTTTTCACCACTTAGACATCTCACAGGAATTAAGCTACAAGGATCTGTTAACATTTAGAACTTAGCCTTTCTATTTTAGCTCAACAGGCTTTGTCCAAGATGGTAGCAAGCTAATAAAAAAAAATGAACTGTAACTCATGTTCAGGAAATGAAACGGAGCCCCAAATAAAAGTTTAAATTCTGACATTTACTGAGATTCTATTTGCATGCATGTGTGCTGGTCTGCTATTAGATAATGCTGTTTTTCCACAGCCAGCCAAAGCAGGAAGTAGAACTAGTGTAAAATCGTAGATGTCTTAGATTACAAGTAGGCCACCATGCAAACTTCAACAGCCACGGGATTCAAAGTTTTAGTTTTACAGAAAATGCTAAACGGGGTCTAAAATGTGGGGTCAGATACATTTTTACAAAGATTTTATAAACCTTAAAGTGATGGTTCGGAGTAATTCACCCTAGGGTCCTTTGCACCATGACCTCGAGCCAAACACCCCCCCAGAAGCTTTTTTCACCTGGGTCTAACATTGGGAGAGTTAGCGTAGAGTAGCGTTATCAGCTGAATAGCTTAGCGCAGGGGCTAACGGACCCACGTTTGTATCTCGTAAGTTACCCCACTAATAATGCCCGAAATGATACCAAACGTCTACAAGTAGTACAAATAGGTTATGCTCTCATAAAACGATGGATTGGAAAGTTTGTAAGTACACCAGAAGTGTATGTAAATAACACTTGCCTGCTGGCTTCTGCTCTCTGCTGTTGTTGTTGCTGCTGTAAGACGAGTGCTTAGGGCAGTCTACAAATTACAACACCGAAAATATTTATTAATTGTGCTGTAGTATAACTAGCAGGAGACAAGTAATAATTGAGGTAAGTTTGGAGACATTACGTTATTTAATCATTGAATTAATAAATATTTTTGTTGTAACTCTTTTCGGTGTAGTAATTTGTAGACGGCCCTAAGCACTCGTCTAACTGCAGGCAGCAGCAGCAGCAACAGAGAGCTGAAGAGAGCAGGCAAGTGTTCATAAACTTCTGGTGTACTTACAAACTTTCCAATCCATCGTTTTATGAGAGAATAACCTATTTGTACTACTTGTAGACCTTTGGTATCATTTCGGGCATTATTAGTGGGGTAACTTACAAGATACAAACGTGGGTCCGTTAGCCCCTGCGTTAAGCTATTCAGCTGATAACGCTACTCTACGCTAACTCTCCCAATGTTCGACCCAGGTGAAAAAAGCTTCTGGGGGGGTGTTTGGCTCGAGGTCATGGTGCAAAGGACCCTAGGGTGAATTACTCCGAACCATCACTTTAAACCAAAGACGCCTGAGGTCTCAAATCAATCAAATGTACTTCAGCCATAATATTGCTGTAACAAGCAGTTTTGACCTCCATCTTTCATATATGGAGCCTGACAGAGTGACTGATCACCTTCCCCCTGTGCATGTAGGTTAATTGGACCAGAAATAGATCCTGCAGAGATGTGTGAACATGCTTGTATTAATGCAGGGAAGGAAATGCAGTTGCTAATGAATTTGCCGCAAACCAAAGGACTTTCATAGTGGCTGAAATAGTTCAGAAAAGTTCTGTCCATACAGCAGTTTTCTTTGACGTTTTCTGTATTTTCACAGAGATTTTCTGACCATTTAGCATTTGACCAGCGACAACTGTTGATTTTGTTTGACTTCCCTCTCTGAATTTAATCCAAAGTTACAGAATGATATATTTATATTTTTTGAAATTCAACCGAACCCCAAATTCAGAGTGGTTCACAACAGTAGAGTAAGTATGGCACGTTAAGGTTCAACCCTACAATGATCATGTGCTGTGTATGATATGTATAAATAAACAAAACACTGACATAGTAATACGTACATTGTGGTGGTTAAAATAGCTAGTAGATTTTAAGATGAGGCCTGTGAAAGAAAAGAAAAAAAAATCCAGTTTCTGTCAGTTGACACCTACAATGAGTCATTGAACTGTTCATTGTGCACTTACATGTCATGTTGTGAAAAAGGTGTGCTGACAACCTGTTATGTCAAGTATTGTTACCTTGTACTCAAGTGTCACCAAAACGTGTACCACTTTGTCCTTAATGAAGCAGCATGCATAAACCGTTTTCACTGACTGGGGGGGAATATATATATATTTTGGTGTGGCATTGATGGCTGGTAGTATGCAAACAGTTAGCATAAACTTACAGTGGTACTGTTCTTTTAGGTTTTTCAACATATGTATAAAAAAATATGTAAAAATAAAAATGTTTTTATTATTTCCTAGACATGATTGTTTTGTGCACACAAAGCTTCTGGTAAAATAGAGGAAATTATTTTTCTCTTTAGATAAATACAATATTTGACCCTTCATTTATGGAGTCATATGGCATAGTTAGAAGAGGAAAGAGTTGTTTGAGTGTCAGAACCTTAAAATAAGCACAACATAGTAAAGTCTAGTAAATGCATTGAAGGCTGAAAGTAACCCTTTACACAATGAATGAATGAATTTTATTGGTCGTAACCAAAGGCTAGGGTCAGAAGCTTCAGCTTATATTAGGCCCCCCCCCTTCTCACGTTTTTAAACGCACATCTTACATTCATGTAGTAGTATTTTATAGTAGTAAACGCTTCTTGCCAGCAGTTCAGTACTGTCACACTTGGCAGTCTTTGCCAATTTGAGTCAGCAGCAACTTGAACACAAATTAAGGAGGTCTTGTTTGATATACAGATGAGAAGTGGAGGGTGTTAACAATGAGTGACGGCCAGGTCACAGGGCTTAAAGGCTCACAAGGAGGGAGGTACTAATCCTGAGTGCCATAGGAGCCGTTGTGCTGAAGAAAAAAAAGGGGAAAAAAAAAAGGCAGGGAGGGAGAGTGGAAGAAAAGGGAAGATGGGAAAAATGGGAAGGAAATAGAAGTGAGGAGAGATGAGGAGAGAGAGAAGATTAGATGGTGGATGGGGAAATGCGGCAGGGTAAAGATAACGCAGAAGTGAGATTGGGGAAAGAGAATTGAAGGACAAAGAAAGAATAGGTGAGTTTAAGAGCGCATGGTAAGTAATGATATGCGATGATCAGAGAGAGTGTGAGAGCCCACAGCTCTAGGTGGAAGCAGCGGCAGCTTTTTTTCATGATGCAGCTGTTTTTCTTCTCCATTCATACAGCAGGCACCAGGCTCTCTGCCCTGCTTGGCTGCTGTGCAGCTTTTAGCAGTTTCCTCTCTTTTGTTTTGCTCTCAGGCAGTGCAGCCGTTTGCCTCACAGCAACACACACTGCATGGTGTATTGTGAATAACACTCCAGAGGAACGTGGCCTTGTTCCACATTTTTAGCCTTGCTAGTGTCACGACACAGGTAGTACTGGCAAAAAGATTTGTTGTTAGGTCTAGAGTATACATTACCACTAAGCATTATGGCAACATATGCTGAATACCTTGATTGGCATCAAAAAGAAAGGATGCAGACCTTATTAGAGCTCCTAGGGAACTTGACTAGATTTCCACCATCGTCCCACTTGTTCACTGCGTGGTTGTGCCAGGCTTAGCAATGGGAATCAATAAGATATTTTATTGATACAGATACAAGCCGCACTGTTGTCCTCTTTCTTTGTGAAATTAAGCCAAGCTTTGGACCGTTTCTTCCTTTTTGCCATGACTTTTGTTGCAAGTTTCCAGCAGCGTAGACGCATGAGTTTGACGTCATTGTTTTGCAATGCGCAACTGTCAGAAAAACATGCCAGGATGAATAAAAGGAATTGATAAGCTCACAGGCATATGCTTCCGATTGATTGGGCAATTTAAAGGTCCCATGGCATGAAAATGTCACTTCATGAGGTTTTTTAACATTAATATGCGTTCCCCTAACCTGCCTATGGTCCCCCATTGGCTAGAAATGGCGATAGGTGTAAACCGAGCCCTGGGTATCCTGCTCTGCCTTTGAGAAAATGAAAGCTCAGATGGGCCGATCTGGAATCTTGCTCCTTATGAAGTCATAAGGAGCAAGGTTACCTCCCCTTTCTCTGCTTTGCCCGCCCAGAGAATTTGGCCCGCCCATGAGAGAGAGACATCATGGCCTTCAAACGAGCAAAGTGGCAGTTGGTAAAGGCCACACCCCCACCCTCCACCTAGCCTCCCCACTCTCTCCTCAATAGCTAAAGACACAGAAATGGCACATCCTAAGGTAAGCTCAATGTGGGACTGGCTCTAGTGGCTGTAATTCTGCACCAAGGCTGAATTTTTGAAAAGACTTCATTTTTTTTTTTTTTGCTGCAGCCTGTTCCTTGTCTCACTATTTTTTCATCTGCCACACAACCACTCTCCACATCTCTACTCTCTCCTCTGTCCTGAGTTCGCCCTCATTTACTGTTTAGAAAGAGAATTTGTGTGTAAATCCATATCCTTGAGGTGTAACAAATGGAAGGAATGCATTTCCTTCCTGATAAAACATTTTTTGCCAGACAATTTGCTGGCCAGCAATAGCTAGCATATCGCTCAAAGTACCGTTGTGCCTAAGTACCGCTGCTAGCATTTCTGTAGACTCTTACTCATACTTATGATCGTAGCTAATATCTCAAGGCTAAGTATTGGTAATTTTACACGGTTATAAAACTAGGTGTCTATGACATATATTGTCCTCTTTCCTGACCGCCATTGGCAAATGCCTCATCCACAGCCTTTAGGCTTCCTCTTTCTTTAACTCCACTGGTTAGCTGATATAAATAAGCACGTCAGAGTAATGACTTTGTAAATTCAAAGGCTTTGCTTATCATGATCTACTATTATAATTTCATGGCTCTGATGTTGAATTTTATCCATGTTGTATAACTGAAAATATACACAGACACTCTCTAGCTCACTTTGAATGAAAACTCAAATGAAGCATAAATCAATGAATGAAATATTCTTGTAATGTTGAGGAGGAAGTAATGAAAAGTTTCCATTCTCCACAGATGGAAGAACTACTGGATACGAGGAGTTCTGTCTTTAGCCATGATTTCTGGCTTTTTTCTCATCATCTATATGGGACCTGTTGCTCTTATATTAGTGGTAAGTGAGAATGATTAATACTGTAGCAATTGTATGAGTCCTCAATGCATTATCCTTATGTCTGCTATTTTCTGTATTATTGTATTATATCTGATATTTGTAATGTGTATATATCTGATGGCTGAACAGAGAGCTTTAAAAAGCTTTTGTAAATAAAACAGTACTGACTCTCGGCTTGTTTCTCAGGCTGAGGCTTTCTGATTATATTTCTGCTCTGTTCCCATCATCTGACATAGGTCATGACTGTCCAAATCAAGTGTTTCCAAGAAATCATCACCATCGGCTACAGAGTTTACCATTCCTATGAGCTGCCTTGGTTCAGGACACTAAGCTGGTAAGGAGAATGGATTTCACAGTGAACAGCAGATATACTGAAGATGGGTTAAGAACATTAAAGGAGAAAATAGTAATACTGCAGTGTTTTCACTTTAACTTAGCTCAGATCTCGCCGTAGCAGTGTGTTTTTAACTAGTGTTTTTCTTCAGTGACTCAAATGGTGCAGTTGTTGTTGAGTAGCTTACATGCACACCAATATTCCACTATTATTCCAAATATGACATTATTCCGAATTTGATACAGGTCATGTAAACGGCATATTCCATTTGGATATTCCGTATTAGGCCTTTTAGCCCAGCAGTTTGCAAAGCTGCAGTAGAGATGCCTGCCCAAAAGAAAAGAAGGAGAAACACACCTACTTTTAAACATTATGAAAGACTTGGATATCAACCGTTTTGGATATGCGCAAACAGTTCAATGCTGAGATTTTCAAGATGGTGGTTGAAGGAATGAAAGAGGGAGGCTGTTTTGGCACGGTCGAACAAGTCCGCCACCGGTGGAAAACTTTGAAAAGCCCTATTTTGCGTGGCTACATGTAAACAGGGATATTAGTGGAATATTCACTTTAATCAGCCATGTAAACAGCTTAGTCGGATTATTGTCTTTTTCGGGAGAAGGGCAAAAAACAGAATATTATGTGCATGTACTCCATGTCTTTCTCAGAGACAGGACAGTATACGTACTGTCCTGTTGATCCGTGTTGATGAACACACGTTGACATTGTCTGCACCAATCCCTTTGATCATAGATATTTTAAAAGGAGGATTATTTGTATTTCAGACAGTCTCAGTCTAGATATTTTGTAAAATATTTAGGAAAGTAAGGATTTTTCAGGGAATAAGATGAATGAAGGTCTGATGCACTATAAATAAGATTAGTAAGTCCTTTGGAACTTTTTTCAGATGAACCCCCCCCCCCCTAAACAGACCAGGAAGTGCTTAGATATAGTTATGTAAAGTCCCCAACTATTTTATTTAGCCAAAGCAGCTGCTTGAGTTTAGACAATATTTCACATAAATAACAAAAATGTTTTAATTTCTCAAAGGTATCGAAAAATATATAATTTTGGTACATGTGAAGAAACCGTATCTACACTAGTAGAAAAAGAAATGATATCCAGCCCTACTTTTACATCTGTGTGCAGTGGTGTTTTACAGGACCCCAAGCCGCCTGAATGGTCTATATTCATTCCGAGCCGTCTTTATGTTGTAATAATATGTAAGTGTATTTAAAAGTCCAGAAAAGGGCAGAATCTCTCTTTTTAAAAGTAGCATTTCTTTTGGCAGCCAAACTCCATCTAACACTCCTGATCCTCCAGTAAAACGCTGACTATATAATGTGCTGCAGTATATAAATCCAGCCAACTTGCCTTGCCTTTGCATACACCGCCACAATACGGAACAGCAGCACTCAGTGCAGCCACGAGCAAAGGTCACTGCCATGTTGGAAGCAAATGAAGGCTAATTGAAACTTGCCCCCTTTACCAAGGCCACTCGCCATAAAAAATCCACACACATACACACAGGAGGTCAATGTACAGCAGGACAGAAACACTGGTAGACATTCAGTGACCCATACAACACACATCCGACACAAGAACACTTGTACATTAGCGCCCATTTCAGATTGAAGTGCACTAAACCAGAATCCCTTGCATACGGTGTATATACACAGATCAATCAAGCCTGACAACATTGCCACTTGCTTTTTAAGCACTCAAACACAATGAGGAAAAAAACGAACAAAAAGAAAGTGTGAAGAAAAACTAATTCCCTCTGTTTTATTGCCTCAGGTACTTTCTGATATGCGTCAACTACTTCTTCTATGGGGAAACTGTTGCAGATTACTTTGGGGCTCTGGTGCAGAGGGAGGAACCTCTGCAGTTCCTGGCTCGCTATCACCGCTTCATCTCCTTCGCTTTGTACCTCGCAGGTGGGTCTCGCCTTCAGGACAATGCAACTGCTATATCTGGAAAAACACACCCGCTCTTTGGCCCCTCTGCTTCCACTCCCGTTTTACTTTTATGTGTGGATTAGATTTGACCAGATACAGCGTGTGTGTAGTAGGTTCTTGATACAAATCACATTACTGGGGAGAAAATTAAGCAAAAAGAAAACCAAAGCCCTCAGGGAGACTTGCGGTACAAACTCATGAGTTTACCAACTGATTTACAATGACCTCTCCTTTTTCTTCAGAGCTTTACTGATAGAAGAGTTTATTGTTCTGGTAAACTGCAGCCGGATGTGCCATAAAACCACATACATTGAGCTGAGGCTTCTAGATATTCATTCAACTAATGAGTCCCATACATCTATGTGTAAAAAAAGTGGAAATTAATAAGAAAGTTTCCCTCCTAATTAAACAATTTTCTTTAATGGATCATACCAGTATTTACATTTTTTTTTTATTTTCAATGAATTACATATGATTTTACATTGCTGCTGAAAAAGTTCACCAGCTACCATTAGTGTTTTAAATTGTATGCGTTTTCCTCCCTTCTAGGCAGCCACAAGTTTCTACTCATGTAAACATAACTCACCTTGTAGAGATTTGTAATAATCCATCCCAGTCACACATTTTCCTGAGGAATGTAGCCGTGGGGCTGCTCCATCATACTGTAGTCACTGTAGCACTATCAGGCTGCTTATGAAATTGGGTGCTAAAATGTATGTTCTCATGCTAGTTTAAAATAGAGCCCATTGATTCATAGCTTTTCACAAATCTATTTGTTTCAGCTTGTATGTCGGATGATAAGTAATGTGAAATTGCTGGGGAAACAGCTGCATGCGCAAGTGTTTATTGCGCAATGTTTTTTTGTTTTTTTAAGTATATTTTTTGGGCATTTTTAGGACTTTTATTTTCAAAGGACAGATGAAGACATGAAAGGGGAGAGAGAGGGGGGAATGACATGCAGCAAAGGGCCGCAGGTCGGAGTCGAACACGCGGCCGTTGCTTCGAGGAGTTAACCTCTATATATGTGTGCCTGCTCTACCAACTGAGCTAACCCGGCCACTGCACACGCAAGTTTAAGGAGCTAATGGGATTACATTTCACTGGAATTGTACCTTGTATGATTTCATGTGACCAACAAAATTGATTGATTCACTGAATGATTAGTACAGAATGATACCTTTGACAAAAAAGAGACCTACCATAATGTTCACTGTCTCTGCAAGTTGATTTTTGTACTGTGAGGATACAAAAATAAACAAATGCGGCCTGGAAGGTAGAAAAAAAACACATACGAATAAAGATAACATTAAGTAATCATGAATTAATAAGAAACATTCAAAGTTTGGCAAAAGAAAATCCTTAATTATTTATTATGAGTTTAGCACTCAAAGAAATCAGCTGATCAACTTACACATAACATACACACAACATTAGGACTGTGTAGGTGTGGTTTGATCAGGTTTGACTGATCCAATTGATCCAACCAATCTTGATGGGCATGAAAGTACGCAGCATCACTTTTTCCAACTGCGAAAAGCACAGACAGTAACGGATGCAGAAATCTCATGTGAAATAGCTATAAAAGTAACTGGAGAAAATGAGGCCATTGCGCATAATAAAAAGCTGAGTTGAGAAAATGTGTTTTTTTTTTTTGTTGTTTTTGTTTTGTTTTAAGGGCCTTTCCTTATGTGTTGAAAAATAATTAATAGTAACATAAGTAAGCCACTTTCTGATTTTAATAGCTGCTGCTGTGGCTGTAAGTTTCCATCTGGGATGGATGCATAATGGTTCTGTCTACTGATTTCTCTGTGTTAAGTTTCCTTCTGAAGCTGGGTGAACACATTCAGTGTGGCTGACTTTCAGTCGACGTCAGCGACACTTTTCAGCCCCAAGGACATTCTGTAGTACAAGACCGCATCTTCGCAATCTGTTGGCAGGAACGGCTCCCCTGAGGGCCTCCCCAGGTTTATGTACACAAACCGGACACAGCCTCCTCATTTCAAATTCACCTATCTGAAACAAAGTCGGTGTCAAATCTGAATCGCTAAAGCTAAAAAAGCCCCCAGAGGTTTGTTTGAAAGAAAAATGTGAATTGTTCAGTCACAGGAATGCTACACACATCTCCCCATACAGTATACAGTAAACAATGTGTTTAAATGTGATGCATATTATTTAATCTACAGTATACTTTTTTTTTTTTTTTTACTTGGAGTAAAAACTGACAGCATGTTGTCTACTCTTTCACAGGTTTCTGCATGTTTGTGCTGAGTTTAGTGAAGAAACATTACCGCCTGCAGTTTTATATGGTGTGTATATCAGCCAAGTAACTCTCCTCTACTCTACTGCTAACTTTCCTATCTATCCTTTTCCACGGCTTCTTACTTCCTGTAATGTCCCTCTGACTGAGAAGGTTTTTTTTTTTTAAACCCATCTATCTTGTGCCCTGATGTTGCCATTGTAGAAGTAGTTTTTGTCATATTAAACTGTATTTATTCACAGAGTAGCTGTTCACATTACTATGTAGAATTTGATCTTGGATAAATGCAGGACTTCTGCATTGGCTTTAAGCTTTATTTCACTTCACATGCATCTCTTGCTTTTTCTGCCATTCGTGGCCACATTTCATTTAATTCCAAACTAACTTTATTAGTAACTTAATGAGTACGTATTGTTATTTTTGAATGTATTAGTGTTTTACATGCATTGACTCATTTCATTTTCATTCATAAGTTTATTTTGCAGACAGATTTATAGAAAGTGCTTTGAAGTCTCATGGGTGCAAACACTTTTTAGACTTTTGAATTCCCTTGTCAGCTATTTGACTACATTATCAGAAACCCAAAAGTTCAAAAGGGCGGTTTGGTTAATACATAGTAATATACTTACTGGCAAAAGGTGGCACTTTCTCAGCTTGAATACTCAGTCCTGTTTGGTTTTATTATGCTGCTGTGTTATTGTTTCTTGGAAGTTATTTCAGTTATTTTGTTGCATGCAATTCCGCAAAATTCTTGTTTTAATATGTTCAAAAATCTGCCTGCTCTTCTCACACTATCCTACACGTTTGCTTTGTCGGTGTCGTTCACTTCGTCTGTCCGTTTGTTTGTATAAATCCACTATTTCTGACACGAGCCAACTTCTGAGCAGGCGCGGCTACATTCCAGTGCAGTGACGCTGTGGTGTTTGTGTTTGTGTTTGCCATTCCAGTTTGCTTGGACCCATGTGACCCTGTTGATTGTGGTAACTCAGTCCCACCTTGTCATTCAGAACCTGTTTGAAGGAATGATCTGGTAAGCAGCACCCAGACAGTCCAGAGGAACACGCCTTGTTGTCTCTGACTATCGCTGCACGTGTGTCGTCACAATTGCGTTCTTACTGTCGTGGTTGCTCTTCATAAAGGCTTTTAAAGTAATGCAACAGAAAGTAGAATATATATACAAATTAAGCATGTTATGTTTTTAATGAACTGCTTTTAGTGATAAAAAAAATATATATTTAGATGAAATATTATTTAGTCAACTAGAGTCATAATAATCACCTTTTTATTTTCACAATTTATGTAACAAATAATTTTTTCCTGTCACAGTGGCAGTTTTCAATTCATAGTGGAGTAGACACATTTTCCAGCCACAGACAGATTTGAGCTTATGGATGGTTTAACATCCCCCATCACCTCTTAACATTGTGGAAATTCCATTTTCCAGGTTCATTGTCCCGATCTCCATTGTGATATGCAATGACATTATGGCCTATCTGTTTGGATTCTTCTTTGGGAGGACTCCACTGATCAAGGTAAATCAAATATTGTCTTATGATGATCTTGTTTTACTGATTTGATCTACATTTAGTGCCTTTACTACTGTATTTAAGAAGGGCAAGAGTACAGAGAGCATACATGAACAGATCAGCAGGGAGTGGGGGGGGAGTGGTTAGGTGCGGCATCGGCTGTGATGCAGGTGTTGTATCAGACTCTGTCTATACCAGTTGATCACGTTCCAACCCTTACCTATGGTCATTAAACAAGCGGTTGAGGAGCCGGACGGTGTGGTAGTTAATGTCTGGGCAACTGCCTCATGACCCTGAGCCAAATAAGTGTCAGAAAAACAAATGAACAGATTGGGATCCATATATTCTCCAGCACATCTCTGCCACACAACAGCAAACTGTTCTCATTAGCCCCGAGTAGACTGGCAGTGTTTCAGTCAAACAAACCTGCTAATAAATAACTCCAGTTTGTGATACAGACACTTAACGTGAATTCTTTGAAAATTACCAATTCTGTGACTTTCTTAAACTACTTTCTAAAATTCACTATATACTTCTGGGTAAAACTCTACTCTTAAATGAATCCATTTGTATTATTTTCAACTCTGTAAGATTAAATACAGGGTAAGTGTGTGAAATAGAATTTTGACGATGGCTACTGCTGTACATCTTTCAACATTAGCTATTCAGTAACTGGGACAGCAGGATGAAACTAGGTTTATTTTAAATTTATTATATTATTTTATGTGAAAGACAGCCTCTGTTCTCACCCCGCAAGCTCTCACCTAAGAAGACATGGGAGGGCTTCATCGGAGGTTTCTTCGCCACTGTAGTCTTTGGCTTTATCGTGAGTACACTTTATTTGCTTTTCGATTCACTTACATGGTCCGTTTTTCTTCTTCTTGATAGCCTTGCTAGCTTGTTTAACTTTGAAGAAAAAGATTAACGGTAGAGAAGCACATGAAACAACTGACTGGAAAGTAAGTAAAACACCTTAAAGCAAGGGAAGAACAGTAAATTGTATAAATCAACCTGCCTCTGGCTCTATTTGGTTTAGACAAATTATGATTTGAACAATGCAAAAACTTCCAAATGTCAAAAGGATAATTATTAGCGAACTAAAGACTTAAAGGTTTCCTCTTGAATACTTAAACGTTTAGGTCTGTCATAAAACAGCAGTAACAGACATATCTCAGCTATTTATTGTTTTAAACAAAATGAGGTATATGCTAAGCTTCTAGTATAGATTAGAAAGGTTGTGACTGTTTCATCATGCTCATTACTGCCAGACAATGTGGTGGTTTCTAGTTTCTGCCTCAGCAAAGAATGTTTTTATTTTTAAGATTTAAAGGACAATTCTGGCGCAAAATGAACCTAGGGGTTAGTAACATATGTGTACCCAGTCGACTGTTCTCTGGGACATGTTTTCATGCTAATCGAAAGTGTATTTAGCTTGAAACAAGCTAGCGCGAACCGGTGATTAGCTGCTAACGCTACCTTTCGGGGCAGAGGGTAAATTGCTATTTTATACCACTAACAAGGCTCAAAATAGCACTACACTTCAACGGTAGCATAATGAGGGTCCCTACGTGTAAACCAAAGCATTGAGAACTTTGTAAATGTACAGACAGTTTATTAAAAAGATAGATTATGAAGATAGTAGCGTTCATGTTTACATGCAGGCGCCACCTTGGAAAACAGTCATGACCAGTCGAATCACGAACGCTGTGTTTGAGCTATGTTACTGGTTGCACAGCGTTAGTTGTTCGACTGATCATGTAAAATGAACGCTACTGTCTTCATAATTTATCTTTTTTTTTTTGTAATATTCTATTTATTTACATTTTTCAAATTAAACAAACAAACAAACAGGGCTCAGATGCAGATTGCCAGTTGTTACAGTCATACTTAGTACAGCGGTAGGAGGAAAGGTTGTTGATACAGGAACACAATTAGTTTACTGTATTTTAGCTTTTTCAAAATGAGTTAGGAATGGGTTCCAAGAACGGGAAAAAGTGTCCCTTTTGACTAGTGCGGAGTTTTTCCATTTGCATTATGGATAGCATATCTGTGATCCATACCTGAAAGGAGGGAGGAGAGGGAGACTTCCATTCCTTCAATATCAGTCTCTTGGCAACTATCAGTCCCAGTTCCAATGGTTCATAATTTATCTTTTTAATAAACTGTCTGTACACTTACAAAGTTCTCAATGCTTCGGTTTACATGTAGGGACCCTCATTATGCTACCGTGGAAGTGTGGTGCTATTTTGAGCCTTGTTAGTGGTATAGAAATAGCGATTTACCCTCTGCCCCGAAAGGTAGCGTTAGCAGCTAATCACCGGTTCGCGCTAGCTTGTTTCAAGCTAAATACACATTCGATTAGCATGAAAACATGTCCCGGAGAACGGTCGACTGGGTACACATATGTTACTAACCCCTAGGTTCATTTTGCGCCGGAATTGTCCTTTTAATAACATGGCAACCAGGAAGGGAAATCATTTTTGCAGCATCTCCACACTTACTGAAAACTTTAACTAATAAGTCATCGATGTTGATCAGCATGTAGCTGGTGGACATTTGAAGTGAAGGTTGCACAAGAGCATGATCCTTCAACCATTTTGGTGCTTTAATGTTGTGCAAATACGGAGTTATAAGCGGATCTTTCCTTTGTGTCTTGTTTGACCCTCAGCTGGCCTACCTCCTGTCTCAGTTCCAGTACTTTGTGTGTCCTGTGGGCGTCAACAGTGAGACCAATGGGTTTACAGTTGAATGTGAGCCTTCTGATATATTTGTGATGCACGAATACACTCTTCCTGCTGTGGTACAAAACATACTGAGATGGGTAAGACTTTGTTTGTTTTTTTATCTAAAATTGTTTGCATCAACTGAGACCATTTCAAATATAATAGATGTTCTAAATTAAATATTTAATTATTGTAATCATATTGTATATGCCATGCCAGTGAAAGATTAAACGACCCCTCATGCCCAATTTGCTTATTTTTAAACATTTCTTGTTGTGCAGATACGAAATAGTTTAAAAAAAACAATAAACACACTTCAGTTTTTTAATTTGTTTCATATTTAAGCTTGTTTAGAAAAGATCTGTTCAACACACAGACATGCTAAAATCACTATAATACATTACAGAGATGCCAATCTGCTTGAGTATTATTTAGAGTATTTCTCGTATGCCAGTATCTGGAGAGAGAAGATCATTATGAGGCATTTATCAACGTTTGTCCTCATCTCTCTTTTAGAAAACGGTAAACCTGTACCCCTTCCAGATCCACAGCATCTTCCTCTCGTCCTTCGGGTCTCTCATCGGGCCTTTCGGCGGCTTCTTTGCCAGCGGCTTCAAGCGAGCCTTCAAAATCAAAGTAAAGAACATCTCCTCTCCTCTCTTGTCAACAAGCTAACTTCATCTCTGATTGACTTTCCTTCATTGGGGATATTATTTTAGTCTTGTTTCCCTTGTCTTTATGTACCATTTTTTTATTTATTGTTTTATCTTCCACTTGGTACAGTTTTCACTTTAAAGGAATATTTCACCGCTGGAAAGCTGAATATATCTTTAAATTGGGTCACTTATGTGGTAGAAATGTGAATTTTTTTTTTTTTAAATTGGTGCCTTCTAGGCCGAGAAAAGCCAGAAAATGTGTTTTGGTCTTATATGGATGAAAAACACCAAATCCCAGAATGCACCTGCTTTGTTGCTTTGAGTCCACTCCCAAGCCACGCCTACCGCTTCACAGACAGACCGAGGCATTCAACTCAACTCAAGCGTGTTTTATTTCAACCATATACATGAAACAACGTTTCATCGTGACTCAACGACATTATATAAAAATGACATACGAAACAGGCTACATTTAGTACACACACTTTATAGGCTCCGTAAAGTTCAGCTAACACATACTAGCATTAGCCTTGGGGGGCTGTAAACACCGAGCATAAACACAGCCGTGAATTAGCGTGCGTAATGTAGAATGGTCGGCATTTAACAGTCACAAACTCCACCAGCAGTTAGCAGTTAAATGGATACAAATCACCACATTTTCGCCACTCGGTGTTAACACAGCCCACCTCTTTTACCTGGCGACAGAGCATCTCTAGCTCGAGGGGCTAGCAGGCCTGGTAGCTGGACAGTCCAGTACACTATTCAGGCATGTTTCCACAACAACAAAACACAGCAGTCTCTCAACTCACGTTGGGAGTTTCGTTGAAGTTGGATGTAGTCCAGTTTGTGGTCTAAATGAGCGGGACACTTGCAAGCAGGATCCGTAAAGTTCAGCTAACGCATACTAGCATTGGTGTAGCTAAACACAGAGTATAAACACAGCCGTAATTAGCGTGGAATGTCGAATGGTCGGCATTTAACAGTCACAAGCTCCACCAGCAGTTAGCAGTAGCTAGTTGGATTTTATTTCTACACCAGTCCGTTTAACACAGCCCACCTCCACGGGCCGGCAGAGCAGCCTGGTAGCTGGATAGTCCCGGTTCCGGTACACTGTTGTTCAGGCATGTTTCCACAACAACAAAAACACAGCAGTCACTTAAATCACCTCACCCTAGCCGGCTAGCGGCATTGAGCGACACCGCTGGTCTCCGTGGCGGGCTCGCGTGAGTGTGCCGAGTATTGCGTCTGTAATAACGTTTCCTGCATATTCTCCCGGATCTGTACCGATGTATCCCGGTGGTACACACGTCCGGTAGTTTGAATGCAGATAATTGTTGTAAATGTTTTCTGCTGAAAACCGAAAGCCTGTTTAGCGAAGATTCAAGATGGCTGACAGTCGTTTTCATTCGAATACCTCGGCCAGACTGGGCAGTCCAACCCCCTGTGGGCGGTGTTGAAAACATACGGAAGTAGATCCTACTACTGGCTGTAGTCCTTCCCAAAATCTTCCGATGACGCAAAAATCGTAATTTTACGTCATCGGAAGATTTTTTCCAGGCCCCAAATGCAGAAATCTCTCGTCTCAGGGGGACATGAGGGAGGAAGGCACGGTCATTCAGAAATACTATCGGGTTTCTACTGATACAAAGCTGAATGCTAAATAGGTGAAGTATCCCTTTAATCCGTTTGTCAGGTGAGATTTGAATGTGCACATTGTTTTTCATTTTTATTGTCACAAATTAGTAGCTCACATCTGTGCAATACATTTCTGCTATTACTTCACTATTTCAACACTAAATAAATTCACTCAGCTGGCTGGAGCTCCACCTCAAACTATAAGCTCAGAGACACACAGATTAGTGGAAGGGAGACATTTGAATATGGCATAAACTGGTTGGGCCACTTCAACTGTGGTGAAGGTCAGAGATTTTACTTTAAGTGACAGGTAGCTTAGCAACGCTTTGTCCCTCACACAGCAGGGCACAGTCATAACTGCAGGCTATCGAGAAAAAAAGAAAAGGGGGGCGGGGGGGGCCGGAAAAGGGGGCCCCCCGGGGCCCCCGGGGGTTTTGGGGCGTTTTTTAAGACCCCCCCGCTGTGAAATGTCTGTGTAGTCAGTGTTTCTGAATTTTGCTGACGGCCTTTGTATCATATCTCCACCTAGTGACACCATATGTGTTTGACAGCTGATCCTTGCACATTGCTGCATGGAAACACCCAAACAGCACCAAAAAAAAAGAGCGAAGACCATAATGAGATTAAATCATACTCTGCTAGTTTACAGTTTTCCAACGTTAAATTATGTCCCAAAGGAAAACTTTGTCAACGTCTGTTTTATCTAAAAAGATTTTTTTTTTTAATTGTTCATCTTACGATCTAGTGGACTGAAAAGGCAATTGATTTAATTATTTCAGTACGAAAAAATTAAATTCTCATGTTCAATAAAAGATTGATTCTTGGTGTCAATGTATCGATACAGTATTGCCACGGGAAATATCGCTACTTTGCTGTATCGAATATAGATTATTAATATCACAACTGTTAATCTCAGGCTCAGCATGTACCTGAGATGTAATGGCACCCTGCTCTCTCTTCTTCTGCAGGACTTTGCTAACACCATCCCCGGCCACGGTGGCATCATGGATCGATTCGACTGTCAGTACCTGATGGCCACCTTCACACACGTCTATATAGGCAGCTTCATCAGGTAAGAGGAGGCTCCGAGGGAGAGGTGTCTGATAGTGAAATCTGAAAATTTGTTATCAAGTTCCTTACAGTCATTTAAAGTTCCATACGTTTGTATATTAGTTCTCGTAAAGCTTCAGATGGCTGTAAAATAAAAGGAACACTTGTGTTTCAGTGTTTATACTGTGTAAATTTACCTAGCGGCTTAATCCCAACCTAATACCGCGGTGAATTTCAGACTATGTGTACGTTTTTTTTCAGCTTAACGTCGTTGAAACAGAGACTAGGTGCTGAGCTGAAATGGAAACACTGAGCTGGAACACGTGTCTTTAGGTTTAATAAAAGGCATTAACTTTTAACGATTCTGTCATTCTACAGTATGGGGGGAAAAAAATGAATATCTGAATCCCAAACTAAACACTCAAAATGTTTTCCTCAAATACTTGAAAGTGTAGGTCTGTTATCATTAAACCCCACAGTCAGTGTGCTGTATTAGAAAGCTTTTTAGAACCTCCAGTGCATCTGAGCTGCTGGGTTTTATTATTCCTAAACTTTTAGATTTTTCCAGTTTCTTGTACTGGTTATAAGATGAAGTAGCTCCAGATTTGGGATTCTTTACACTCTTGTTTCCATTGTGGTCACATTTAATTGGTTGTCTTGCAGGGGACCGAACCCAAGCAAGGTGCTACAGCAGCTGATGATGCTTCGGCCTGAACAGCAGCTCAGCATTTTCCACACTCTGCACTCCCAGCTGAGAGAGAGGGGGATGCTCCCCCAAGCTGCTGCCCAGGCTGAGTGAAAGACAGCCAGCTTCACAGGGTGATGACTGCAGAGTGTGTGATGGTTTGGAAAGTTTGTGTAAGCATGTACACACACACACACACACACACACACACACACACACACACACACACACACACACACACACACACACACACACACACACTCTTAGGTATGGCTGTATGGTGTGTGATCCCAGGCCTCTCTCAGAGCGTCATCCTGCCGACTCTTCATTTGACTTCCAACCAGCTGATAATCACGACTTTGAACCTGAGGTGACTCTCCAGTGTACGTGGAATAACCTCGTAGTAAAAAACAACAACAACACAATACCAACGACAACAAAATAGGCGGCTTTGTTGCTTTCCACTTGGACCAGCACATAATCTTCAACACGCTTCACGAGTGAACAGGCCGTCCCCATCCTAAAAACGTACAGACTGAAGATAAAATGTCTTATCGAACAAAACGGACCCTAAAGCACATGGCTTTCTCAGTGCAGGTGGACGTTGGATGTGCAGTTTCCCTGTGGACAGACAATATTGCACTGACTTAAGCTGAACAAAAGGATTTAAAAAGCTTTTTACCAGCATAAACTGGGCCCAAAGTGTTGGGCACGTGGACCTGAGGTACAGCAAACAGACTGTTGAGACTTGTCTTTCTGGGGTTTGGGTGTGGGCGAAGCAATGATGCAGCAGGGTTGTCAGAATACTACAGTATAGACACTGTTTTATATACTATGCTCTATTTAATGGTCCTAACCTCACAGCTTAACAAAACATGTAGCATGTACGCAAGTCCTGTCTTGGGCTACAGCTAACTTAGCCATGTTTATTCTCTTCTTCCACAGAGGGAACTTTAAGCTTTTAGGTTTCTGTCTAAATCTAAATAACTCGCACAAATAAAGTCAATCCAGATTGACTGTAGGCATGTTAACGCAAAAACTAGAGCATCAGCACTCAAGTTAATGTATTGTACATAAATATACTGAAGATATTTAGCTGCACAAATACATAATACATACTATAACTAAAAAAAACACTTTTTAAGCTATGAAAAATGATATGCAAAAAAGAGATATAACTCATTTGTAGCCTTTAGCATGAACAAATTAGATTTTTATGAGGTGGGATGTAGATTTGATCCGAGGTTGCTGCTCATTTAGAGGGTGTGCTGGTTGAACCTATAAAAGAGATTGGGGGAAAAAAAAAAAAAAAGTATTTAAAGGAATAGTTTGACATTTGGAAAATACTCTTATTGTTGGCGAGAATTAGATCAGAAGATCGACACCAATCTCGTGTCTGTGTGTTGGGTATGTAGCTTGAGCCGTGAGTTAAAGTGCTCATATCATGCTCATTTTCAGGTTCATAATTGTATTTAGAGGTTATATCAGAATAGGTTTACATAGTTTAATTTTCAAAAAACATCATATTTTTATTGTACTGCACGTTGCTGCAGCTCTTCCTTTCACCCTGTGTGTTGAGCTCTCTGTTTTAGCTACAGAGTGAGACATCTCACTTCTGTACCATCTTTGTTGGGAATCGCACATGTGCAGTAGCTAGGTAAGGACTACCAGCTAGTCAGTTGCAGAGCAGGAGGGAGTGTCACCCTAGCAGCGAGGCGAGCATTATAACGTGTGTTACAAAGTGAGGTACGTTCGTCACGGAAGTAAAGGCTGGACTACAATAGAGCTGGTTGTGAACAGTGTTTTCTGTTGGAGATGGTAAGTCCCCTTGGGGTGGACTTTGAGCTTTTTCACTTTGTAAACCTATAATATGCACAAAAAAGATATAGAACACAATAGGGAAATGGAAAAAGCCAAAAAACATAATATGAGCACTTTAAAGATTGGAAGCCTGGTGAAACAGCAAAATTCTAAAATCTGCCTACCAACACCTATAAAGCTCTTAACACAATGTTGGTGAACGACAGTTGCGTGCACTAACCTCCCGTAGTTGTCACAGTGACGACCAAACGCGTGCAGCTACCTTGGATGCTACGGACTACGTTGGAATGTGAATGATCACAAATTGATTATCTGTTGTTCATCAAGAAAGATACACCACATCTAAAACTTTAAGTTGTAATTTTTACATGTTTGTTTGTGTACGGATTAAACAAACAATTTATGTGTTTTAATTTGTGAGCTTTTAGAGGCGTAACTTTGAAGAGCGGTAGTCAAGCTTTTCCCCCCCTGCTTCCAGTCTTAATGCTAAGCTAGGCTAATTGACACCTAGCTCTAGAATCCATACTAAATGCATGCATGAGCGTGATATTGATCTTATCTAACTCGGACTATTTTCCCAAAATGGTTAACTATTCCTTAATAAAAAGAAAAAAAGACTGCTTCCTTTATCGATTTAACCAATGATTTTAGTTGCACTGTTGGGGTGGGGTGGGATGGGGCTTCCGACTCAATGTTTGTCAAACTGTTGAAATAAAAATCTTGCTATTTTAAAGTCTTCTCATGCATTAAATCACTGTTAAATTATTAAGTTTTGAATGTAGTTTGCAATATAAGACCTGAGTACATTTGGAGCCTATATACTGTACAATATGTGTGTATACATACAGCACTGTATTCACACATATCTTTAAGTATATACAAATTCTGATGGCCGGTGGTTTTATTTGCAATATCTTATGCAAGTTGCAGTTTGATTCCTTTTAGAATGTGGATTCTAACATTGAATTCTACAGGAAATCTATTGCGTTTATGATATTCACCAGTGTGATGAATAAGACGATGCATTATAAGAGTGTTAAGAGGTGCCTAGTCTGGCTCAATGGCTGTACATTGCTGGGATAAAGCCTAACTGGATGTCCCTCCACTCGCTATCTCCGCTATCAGGGCTTGCGCGCCCATACGCGCTTGTGATTGAGACCATAGAGCAGCGCTAACACAGCGCTGTAGAGATAGGTCTGGCAATGAAGAGGCACTAGATGGGGCCGATGAAATTCTCTGATTGTATCCAGACCTTTTCAGAGAGAAATGTTTACCAAAGCACTGTCTGATTAACACTGATTTCCTTCCGTTATTGAAAAAGCTCCAGGGCCTACGTCCAAACATCCGTCTCCTTTCGACATCCTCTCTTTGCTCTGAAAAAAAAGGACGAGGCGAGTTTGGAACTGGGCTGCAGACTGGACTGCTAACATTTGCATCCGTGGCCTGTGCAATGTTCTGTTCACTTCCTTTAGTTGTTGGACGAAAAAGGATGTTTTAATTTATTTGTCCAGTTTGTTTTGTTCATGTTTTCCTCATACATAGAACTGCATTTTAGGGTGTTTTCCCCAATTTAAAGTGAATGGGGGTGCTGGGTGGATTTTTGGGACCAGCTGTATTGTACTGTATAAATGTATAAGCCTCCATCTGAGGCAAAACCCACACAACTGCTTTACAGGCTTTTCTGTGTCCAACCTACATACTGAACACGATAAGGCAAAGTGTGTAGGCATCTGGACAGTGTTCACACTACAGCAATCAGACCAAAATTCAACACAAACCGCAGATTTTTTTTTTAACGCTGTTGTATCGAGTCTGGAGTGTGCCACCAGAGTAATTAAAGAAGAAGAAATTTAGTTTTAAAAGACAGTAATGAAGTTAAACTATTAATTGTCAAAATACATACATTACTTTATAGTGTCACTTAAATGCATGAATGAATGATTATAATGAAGTGTATTATTCCATGGGCACACTCTAGACTCCACAGATTTACAGTTTTAGTTCAAATTAGATTGAAGTTGTGTGGACTAATTTTATATTTTTATTCAAGTCATGAAGGTAAAACACTTGTGGTACACAAATGTAAAGGTAGGGAAGAAAAATGTAGTTTAAGTAGCCCAGATTTCAGGTTTTGATGCACTGCAGATGTTTGGTTGCTTGTCTTTTTTTAATTTATCATTTTGTGTATGTTTGATTTGTTTTGAGCAGAAATGTTTTCTAATGAAGATCTATAGCTTTTGGAGTGGATGCAATTAAAGATGATACTGAGGAAGTATGCTGTTAATAATAGGGGCAATACAAAAGTCATGTATAAACCAAATATTGATACCTGTTAGGGATATTGTAAAGCTGTTTATTGTATGGAGGTGAAATAAAGATTTTTTTCTTTTAGTTGGCGTTTGTCATGTTTCCTAATGACAAAAGGAGAATTTGCTTTCATATTGAAGGTACAACTTCAGATTTATTCACAAAGCAAAGCTTAATGGTTTGCGACTTGACATTTAATTATATAAAAAAAGATTTTGCACAGTGTGTGAAAGAGCAATTGCAGCATTTGCACTCATGTAGCTATTACTCACAAACAACTGAATATTAAAAACATAAATCTGTCAAAGAGAATATTTTGAGAAGGACCTTCTGGCCTCAACGAACAACCCACCATGTTGGAGGAATGACAAGAGAATGGTTATGATTTGGAAAATATACAAATGCAGTTTTATATAAGGTGAAAATGTTTGACATGATGAAATTGTGTTCATTATTTGGGATACAAAGAGGTTGTTGAATGGCAAACAATTACAGGCATTTATTCCTCCATAAAATCAGAAATTACACTGCTCCCATTCAAATCAACCAATGCTGATTACAGATCATTAGATACAAATAGTAATACATAAAATAAAACCATACTTGGTTCTAAATGCAGTTTAGATCTGGAAGCTGATTAACAGAATAAAAACATGACACGCAAAACTAGAAAAAAAAATCCCAAAATACGGCTTGTCCAACCAATCATAAACAAGCTTTTTACCTGCACACATTCAGAGCCAGCTCTATTTTTTGGTTGTCACTCTTTCAACTCTGTGTTGTTTAGTCCGTTTTTCGATATATGTAACCCTTCTCCATCACCTGACAGGTTTCCATTAAAGTGCAGATTTGAGTCAGTATCAGACACACAGGTGTACATAATAGCACAGCACATCATCATTACAGCCAAGAAAGTGGATTCAGTACTATTTTACAAAAACAACAGTGACCCCTTCTGGAGAAATGTACTACACCTGATTTCACAAACCTCTTCATAAAAACAGAACAAAATAAATTGATTTCTTTCTGAAGTTAGTATTATATAACAACATTGGGTTAACGTTACATTTTAAAGAGTTTTCCAGAAAACAAAAAGATCATTATCACTGAAACTAAAATCAACAACAGCCATGCACAATCTGGCCTTTTGATACTGTTAAACAACAGTTGTGGGGGTCATTTAAGTAAACATACTATCCCATCCTATTGAAAATAAGAGTAGAGAAAAAAAGACATTACTGAAAAGGTGAAATTACATTCCACAGATTAGTACAAACAAGTATCTGAATCCAAATATTTTAAAACAGTGCAATTTGTATGGCCATATCCGTTCAGTAAAATGCTTGAAGTACAAACACTACACTGACTACACCAGTTAGCTCGTTGGCTAACACGTAAACTGCAACATTTATATTGGCGCAAAAGTCTGAAAGGAGACGAACTTGAGAAAGCAAAACATTTTCTTGTCGTACTCAAAGTATCTTAAATACTCGCTCGTGTATGAATTTCTGTAACATGTCCGAACATGCTTCACAAATTTTCTCTGGGTAAATAGAGGTGAAATGAATAATAAATAAAGGCTGAATTAAAACCAAACCACTTGGACGGACTGTTCAGCTTACACCTTTACTTGGCATAAAAACTGAACTCTAATTATTAAAACCTATTCTTTTCTGTTCTAATGGAAGTGTATAATCAGCTAGCTATCATATAGGACTTCAAGCCATCCCTGAAAACATTTCTCATTTTTTACCTTTTGCTACTTCCGGACATCTGAGCTTTAAAATCAAAGTGAAACCTTATTGTGGGTCACAGCATAAGTATATTCTTCAAGTTTAAGAACAAAACAAATGAATGGATAGGCTTTGGCTGTCAGTAACCTGCTGTCACTACTCTGTTTCCATACTTCGCCTTCAACTTGCGACGTCGCGTCTAATCAACCAGTAGAAATATTGAAAAGAGAACAATCTTCTTCATGTGATTTCCAATTCAGTCCGTTACAGTAACTCTTTCAGAGACCAAGCATTTTAGCAACAATGCCTCACTTCTCGGTCAGTCAGCTTGATTTTCTGTGGCCACTTCCCTTCAAGCTAGCTAGGTGACTAAAGCGTTGAATGGCACTCTTGTCTCGTCATCTCCCTCCTCTACAATAACCCTGTGGTCAGGCCTATCAGGACAGAAAACTAGCCGTAGCAATGCTAGCCCAACACGCACCAACAGCCTCAACACGAGGAAAGCAAAAGGCACCGTGATCTCCATCAGGTGGAAAATTGAGGCGCTAAATTTACTCAAAACACAAGTTAGGAAAAACGTCCCTAGAGCTACGCAGGGGTACAGAGACAGCTTAGCTAGCATAAATATGTGCTCGCGTCCGCCATATCGCACATAAGGGTGCAGGGTTTCCTGTTCATTGTAAAGAGCGACCACCCAAATAGCAAGCTGAAATATGCCAGCGAAGAAAATGATCACACAGCTGATCTGAATGGCTTCAAGTTCGTTGCGAGAGTTGTGCGGGAATTCGTGTGTTAGCTGGTAGGCTAGAGGCAAACCTCCGACAAACGCCAGCGAGAAGGTGTTCAGCAGGCCCATGAAGCGCGTCGTCTTGGTGACATGGAGGAAGAGCGAGTGGTGCACAAACCAGAGAAGGCCGACGGTGGCGAAGGAACCAAAGTAGGCGAGGTACTCTGGGCCGTAGACCTGCAGAGCTGCTATCAGGCTCCCGCCGAACTGCTTCTGCACAACCGTCGGGTCTGGAACGTTGTCCTCGCTAACAAGAAGGAACCAGAGACGAAAAACGTTAAGAGGCTTTCTTAGCACTATTTTCTCACACTATTAATCACACTTGATCCATAATGGTTTAATGCTACTGGCAATTGAGCAAAATCTTCTACAAACATCCTGTAGTCAGTCATATTTGTACAAAACTAATCAGGTATGTTTAGTGTTGGATCTGACCATTTCTAGGCAGCTTTGAAAATATCACTGAAAAATGGGGCACTTAATGCAGGTATAACTGGTGCATAGATACAGTAAATCAAACATGCATACAGTAAGATTCTCTTTTTGGAGCAACACTATAGTTTCATTAAATGAGATAACAGTTTCTCCTGATGCATAGCTTGTTTTTTATCACAATCTGACCTCTTTTCTACACACAATAAATGAATTTATTATATTTATATGCATTTGTCCTATGTCTATCCACTAAAGGAAATCAAGTGAAACGCACCATATGTCCAGGATGAGAAGCGTTGCTACGATGGCATAAACTCCGTCGCTGAAAGCCTCCACTCGGTCCTTGCTGAGGGGCTCGTTAGGCAGGTAGGTGTAAAACAACATGGAGTCTGGAGTGTCCTCCACCTGACCTGAAATGGATAAGATTTGGTTTATGTTTTAAAAATGCGACGCACGTGACACGAGCCATTCTGGAATAAATCTACATCAACAAGCAAAGTACACCTGGCCAGAGGTGAGCACATATTTAATATGTTCCTCGTACATGTCAGTGTAAACTCTAGTGCTTACCGATGGCTTTGTTGCGACACCACTTCAAAGACCGGGAGATGTACGGCAGGAAGATGACGATTGCCAACAGCACGTAAGACTGAAAGACAAAATGAAATCTTTACTGCAAGAAAGAGATTTATATTATTGTAAATTGAATGTCTTCGTGTCGTTGTGTTTTAGACTGCTAGTTGAACAGAACAAAAGTTTGAAGACGTTACCTTGAGCTCCGGGGAATAGTGATGCATTTTTCACAATTTTCTGACATTTATAGATTTAATGATTAAGACAAGACACTACAAGTGAATGGGGTAAACATTTTAACTAATACATATCACCATGAAACTTCCCCAGTTGGTGACTTACATTAAGACAATTATTTTTTGTATTACAGGTTATCACACATTTTTATATTTACACATGCAAATTAGGCATTATCATTATCTAATTTAAACCAGTTCTGTGACATCTTAGTGTGGGCAGCGTGTTTACACACTGCCATGACACAGAGCTGGATTTAAATCAGCAAAATGTATCAGAGAAATGGGAACATTGGATAAAGCCAGGATCAAAATTCTTCTTTCATTTTGTTGACATATTAGTCAAAGTTAGTTTTGGATATCTTTTTGTATCCCGCCACAAATCACTGTCCAAACAACATCCAAACAAAATCCATTTTTGCAAAAATAAAAAAAAAGTCATTCAATCAGTATATTAATCTATAATAATAAAGCCCTACAACATATTACAAGATTAATTCATCCCTCACGACAGACCATATCTAACCTTTTAATCATCTGATGTTAACATGTTAAATGGAGCATCTTTAAAAAGAAAAGAAGGAATGGAGGCAGGAAAACCTACCAGCTGGAAGAAGATGAAGGAGAAGATGCTCGCGAAAAAGCACATGATGGGAACCCGCATGATGACTTTGAGGATGTGGTGTTTGTAGTAGGTTTGGTTCTCGGAGATCTGGATCTGCTCGTTAAGCAGGAAGGGACGGCTGAAGGCGTACAACACAATCACCGACTAGGGAAACAAGGCATGTACGATTATGAATGCATGTAATTACACAGAATTGTATAGCTCTGTAATAGCTCCACTAGAAAGAAAGAAAGCAACAATAATGCAGCAAACATCTCTATCTGTAGATCCAGGTAGTGTTAATTAGTAAGTGTCACTAAATACATCCATATTTAACTTAGATTTCAGTTTGCTTCTGTTCGAGAACAGAATTATTTGAGGTTTGGGAAGATGTAATGATTAATGTCAAGATGACTGGAGTAAAACAGTTAAATTTGGCTCACCTGAATGACACCCATCACCATCACACAACCACAAAAGAGTAAAATGCCGAGGATGTGCTCAGGGAAAGTCGCCATCAGAGAGAACTGCAAAGATGAGAGAGCTTGAATGCCATCGGCCAACTTAAACATGTATTTGTGCAAACTGTGTGATTAATTCAACTGCCATTTAGCCACTGCAGTGACTCTTACTCACTGTGTACGGTAGAAAGGTTATCAGCATCATGCAGGCCTGAAATAGAACCGAAAGCAGAACTTCACACGAAAGGACACGTGATGCACAAAACAAGTTTCATTTGCAAGTAAAATACTTTAAAGATGCAGTAGGTAAGACTTATAAAACTAACTTCCTGTCATATTTGCAGAAACTGACCCCTACGTTCCAGTAGAAGAGATAGACATTTATTGATCCTTTCGGAAATTCATTCAATTCTTGCACCATACAGCTCATCAAATAGACAGACAACAGACCATAGCCAACGGACAACGCCAAGACCACTAAACCCTCCCTTCCCCCCGCACAACCACAATACACAATCCCGAATATCTCCACATCATAATAAAATAGCAACGTGCAGTGTCGTTAGCACCAGTGGGCTATCAATAATAAGGTGCAACATCATCAGTGGCGTTTTAATATTATACCAACGTGCAGTATTATCACACAGAAAGGATCAAGTTATTTTCCCTAAATAATATATGAAGCTGGTAATTAAAAAAAATAATAATCCAGCTCCTCTGGAAGCACCTACAGCCTGTAGTGCGATTCGCAAAAACCCACTGCTCCCTGTTCAGATGCACCAATCAGGGCCGAAGGGGGGGGGGGTCAATCATGGCTCATGCACACACATTCATTCTCCCTTGTGGGGGGAGGGGCTTAGGAGACCGTTTGGGCTTTAGCAGAAAGGGGGGAAGGGACTGAGAAGTTGTCGATGTTCAAATTCTTTGGCTAAGTCCTGGATCGTCACAATCCTACCTACGGCACCTTTAAGTAACCACACTGAAAATGTGTCTCTCTTTCCTCTTAGCAGGGGAATTGGCAAGATTATTACTATTTAGTATTAATTATGACATTTGTTTAAACAACAACATGCAGATTTATGTGACACATATTGTACGTCTGAGTTCAAGTGCAGGTGTCAGAAATCCAACCTTAAATCTTTCTTTAATTGGATTTTAAACTAAATGGACAATCAAAGTTTACAAATAAGATAATTAAAAATTGTAAATCAAAGAGATGATAAAGGACAAGAAATTAACTTTACAGGGACATGGTGTCCAGCTATGTTTATTAAAACTGATGCTACATAAAGTAACGCCTTAACACTGTTCTGTGCTCCATACAGTATGTAGACAGGAAATATAACCAACTAGTGATGCATGGCGTATAACTTGAAAGAAGAATATAAAACAAGAAATTTTTACTGTCACATTAACATACTAAAACTTCTAGGTACATACTTGCTATTTAAAGCTGGGGTTAGCTGGTTTCTGGAAAAAGGCAAATCAAACACCAGAATGTAATTCTATGAGAATTACAGTCCTGCTTTCTTTGCAAACTTGTGGGCCTGTAAAGCCCTTTGAGATGACGTACTGTGATTCAAGTTCATGTTTTTTGAATACAACCAGGGTCAATATTGGGAAAGCGTTTCAGAGATGGAGAGAAAATGGTGCTAATAGTTTAGCCCTCTGCTAACCGTAGCCGAGAGCTTTAGCCACAGCTGTGAGCCTTTGGCTACGGTTAGCAGAAGGCTAACCCACATGAGCAAACTTTTCTCTCCATCTCTGAAATGCTTATTGACACGTTTCACGTGAAGTCCGTCCTTTTTTTGGGTCGCTTTGCAGTGTGGCCAGTTGCTGCCAATGCTGGAATAACAACTTTTGTATTGGCCAAAATCTCCCGTCAAGGGCTAGATTTTCTAAAGCCTGAAAACAGAGCCAAGAGGACGTGCAGAGGTCTAGTTTTCTCTCAGACCACTTGAATTACAATATGCTGAAAGATTATTAAGGACTTTTTGCCCGATGACGCAAAAAAAACTACCTTCCCCAGCTTTAATTCTCCTTAATAGAATATCCAAGATACTCCAAATTATTATTACTTGACTTGAATTCAATTAAATTAATTCAACTGATTAAACACAGTGATCTCACTGATAATGTACTCACGAGGTTCAGCAGTGCAAGGCAATCATCAATGCGTACAATTACTTGAAATAACCTGTGAAATTCAACACAAAGAATGAGCAAGTGATAAATTATAAACCCTCAAAACTGCTGTTCTACTACTACTTATAATAATAATAATAATAATAATAATAATAATAACCCACCTAATATGTGCAGCCCATGCAACAGTCACAATAAGGAATGTCATTAAGTAAACAGCTATCTTTGTTGTCAGCAGAAGCTGAACACTCTCCCTCAACTCCTGCAAGACAAACAGATTTATAACATGTGGCCTATCTTAAAATCCTATCAGTACATTTCTACATTATTACTGAAAAGATTTGCATAACTGCATCATCACTCTAACTGAATGGTAATCGTTCTATAGGTGTTTTTTAGGAAGAAAATAACATTACACATCTATTACTTTTGTCAAACATTACCTCATTATTTTCCATCTTTGTATGGGCAACAGGTAATATCTGTGAATAAAGGAAGCCGCATTAGCAGAATGTTCAGAGAAAGACACGTTACTAAACATCTGTAGAGACAATCTGATTTGACCAGTAAGCCGGTTCTCTGTATGTTAAGGGCCCTAATATGAATATTATCATGGCTGATTTAAACCTTAGATTTATACCTTGAATTTGAAAATTTCTGTCACTGGTCAAAAGTACATTATCAGGTTGTTGTGGCAAGCTACTTTACACACAGTAAATTAACTCACCACTGCAGGTGAATTATATGGAAGGATTGGACAGTCCTCAGCATACCTGTGTTTTATGCTGTCCACAGGTCACAGGAGAGGTTAGTTTTAAAGGTTCCTCAGACTGACTTGAGAACAGCTTAACTAACTTAATCTGCGAGGCACTACATGCCATAATCACTTTACGGCTGGAAAAGTGAGCATTTATATTAGCCCTATGGCTCCATAAAATGTCAAACTCACATATTTGTACCAAACCTCTCTCAAATTTTCTCCAATTCTAAACTTCTACAGATCTGGAAATTGTCTAATCCATCTTTCATATTGTGAACCCTGTTTGTCTGATCACGTGTGCTCAGTTTGGAAGTAAGCATTAAGATAATTGGATTTAAAGGTCCCATGGCATGAAAATTTCACAGTTTTTTTAACATTAATATGCATTCCCCTAACCTGCCTATGGTCCCCCAGTGGCTAGAAATGGCGATAGGTGTAAACCGAGCCCTGGGTATCCTGCTCTGCCTTTGAGAAAATGAAAACTCAGATGGGCCGATCTGGAATCTTCTCCTTATGAGGTCATAAGGAGCAAGGTTACCTCCCCTTTCTCTGCTTTGCCCACCCAGAGAATTTGGCCCACCCATGAGAGAGAGACATCATGGCTTGCAAACAAGCAAAGTGGCAGTTGGTCATGGCCACACCCCCACCCTCCACCTTGCCCCCCCCCCCCTCCTCCTCAATATCCACAGACACAGAAATGGCACATACGAAGTAAAGATTATTGTGGGACTGGCTCTAGTGGCTGTAATTCTGCACCAAGGCTGAATTTCTGTAAAGAGACTTCAGATACAGTATTAGGGGACCACTAAGTTCTATATAAAAGCATCCAAAAAGCACCATGTCATGGGACCTTTAAGTACAAGTAGCAGTTACCACACCATACATAAACTTCATTACATAAAAGTCCTGCATTCCAAATTCTACTCAAGCAAAAGAATGAAAGTATTATCAGGAAAATGTGTTTAAAGTAAAAGTACTCATTATGCAGACAAAATGGCTGGATTACCACTGCATCATTATGTACAGTAAGCACTACCTAGCTCTGTGTCGTATTTGATATAAGTTTATCTCACGTTTTGTAGGTAAACCTGCAAGATGACACATTATGTAATACTAACTACAGCTGTCAAATAAACAGTAGTGTAATGGTGTAGAAGTGGCATTTTTTTCCTCTGAAATGTAGTTGAACAGAAGTAGTAAAATTATTTTTTCCCCTGCTTGTGTAGGACAGCTTATACTAAACTCGGGGAATAATCATCACAATGTGATTGTGTATTGATCCCTAATACACAATCACATGGATCACCACCCATCATCACCACCCTGAAGCCCGAACCCCTCCGGTTATTTCAGGCTCGGTGTCTTACCATGACGGTGGCGATAATGGAGATGAGAGCATCACTGTAGGCCAGCAGTCTGTGGGAGGACTGGGTGCCGCTGTGGCCCTCTCTGTCGGACGGAGTGACGCTCTCCAAGAACGAGGAGGAAGCTGCGTGGCTCCTCGTGCATTTCTTCTCCATCTCCTCCTCGACGTGGTGCTCTATGATTTCGCTGCCGTCGTTTTCCCCCATCGCAAAGGAGCTAAAGGACCGCGGAGGACGTCGCAGCAGGGACCATGGACCCGGTGGACGGTAACGGTAACCTAACTGTTTGCAAACAACCGACAGCTGGCTGAGGGCGGGGAAACCGGAAGCTGCTGCCCGGTTGTTTTCCTGGTGTCAGCAAAGATCGTTGATTATGGAGGAGTACTCACTCGGTAGTTAAAAACGGATTCAGGTTTTTAATCTGTGGTGGATGTATATATATATTTTTCATTTATCCTTTTAAATATTATTTTTGGGCTTTTCCGCCTTTAATGGACAGGACTAGGTGAGAAAGGGGAGAGAGAGATTGAAGACATGCAGGAAATCGTCACAGGTCGGTCTCGAACCGAACCCGGCCTGGACCTCTCTCTGCGTCGAGGCATTTTAAAAAAAATGTTTTAACATATCTTTATTAAATTTCCTCGGGGCACATGCAACATAAAGGAATACAGCTACTGAGTAAAGAATAAAGCCCTCGTTTTAGCCCACCCGTAACCCCTTAAAAGAAACAACCAAGACAAAAATAAATAAAAATAAAAAACTAAACAAAAACACAGAAGGTTTGCACATTTGAGGCATACTCAACGTAATCAGTCAAATTGGGTTACTTAGGCTATTGTATGTCACCTGGAAATGTACTTCGAGACCATGCTAGACCATAGAGGCCACTCTGAAGGATCCGTGCACCATCCTCCCCAATATAGTCCAATAAGGGGTCCCAGATTTCGAAAAAGCGAAAAGGCGTGTCTCTGAGCCAGAAGCTAGCTTCTAATGGGAGAAGTTCCAACACACTCCGAGTCCATTGTGAAATCGTGGGAACAGAGTCCGAGATCCACAGAAGAAGAATGCATCCCCTTGCATTAAAGCACCTCCAGCAGCCTTAGTTTGGAGCAGCCAAGAATGCTTTAGTATTTAACCCCAGAATACAGCTGACGGGAGTAAGAGCTAGTTTTTTCTTGAATATAACATCAATCTCCTTACATATTTTGACCCAAAAGTCATTAATAAGGGGGCATTCAAATACAGTGGAAATACCTTCAGAAATTTTACATTTATTAAAAAATTTCGAGAGCAATGGGTTAAACCTGCATCGAGGCATTTAACCTCTATGTATTTATAACCCGGCCACATATATTTATTTTTATGTAATTTTTTGGGCTGGTGTAATTTGGGTTGAAAATTTTACTTCGATGTTTCGCATTGTGTGTCTGTCCTATCACCAAATGGGAAAGTTTTTAGGTTAGTTACATATAACATTTTCATATAATACAGGAACACATTCAGGTGGTTTTTGGTGATAATGCCAAGGTTTCAACAGACTTTTCATTCTGTGCCTGTCTGTGTGGTGCTGGGCACAGATAGACAGCATAAGGTGCTGAATAAAGTGAACTGTGATACCTGGACCCTGCCACTGGGAGGCAGTAGTGGTGTTTTTGATGTGAATTCATGCCATGTTCATATTAGACTTGTTAGTCTCGTTTTAAAATGGTGTTTTACTTTGCGCTTGAATCGAGTTTCTCGCAATGTCAAGTGCCCAGAGTGTGGGCATGCCCAATATACAGTCTATGGCCCAAATATTTTGGCTTATTTTATGTAAGGTATACTACTATGTTGCTTTGCTAGCGTCTTTGAGAAACCAATCTAACAGCGACATCTCATCGCCGGCCGGATTAACTGCTGCTTCGGCTGGTGTCATTTTCTTTAGTCTGTGGCCCAACTTTTCCTTCCCGTGTGTTATTATTCGGAGGGGTTGTGTCAAGAAGGCTTTCAGGATCTCGACAGCAAACATGAAAGTAGCACTGGGAATTGAGCAGTATAACGTTGAGGAGAACAGGTATGTGCCCAGTCAGATATTTGTCTGTCCAGATGCCCCATTATTTCTTTCCACCTTGAAACGTCTTGTCCCTACTAACGTCGCCTCGCTTTGCCAGACCCTCCGGGTCCGGCCTGACAGGACAAAGTCAACAGCACTTCGTTTTACTTTGATGTCAGCTACTAAATTGAATGTTATGAAATGTGGAGTGGAGTGAGAGTCCCTTATTTCGACTACAGTGATGCGGATGGACTCTTCTGCCTCTAGAGCACATTTGTCAAAGTCAAGGCCCGCGGGCCAAATCACCTCGCCGATTTTTATCCGGCCGCATATCAATTTAGGTTCACAATAGACTTTGGCCCATGTAGTTTTTGTAGCTTTTTCAATGTTTTTTTCCGACTTTTTTGCCACTTTTTCCAATGTTTTTTGGCCTGTTTTACGACGTTTTTCCCCCAATGTTTTTGTTGCTTTTTTTCCAAGTTTTTTGTCGTTTTTTTCTTTGATGGCTAAGTTACTTTTTTTGCTGACTTTTTGGGGTCTTTATGTCGAACGAGAAGATTATATGAGACATGCAATAATAAAAGATGCTTTTTGTCTGGCCCTGGATGTGATTCTTGTTTTGCAGTGTGGCCCTTCGTGGAATTGAGTTTGACATCCCTGCTCTAGAGGGAGACATCATACTTGGTCTCTGGCACACAAAAAAGCTCTTTTCTCAACCTGTAACTGATCCCCACCCTCTCTCTTTTAACAGTGGATTGCAGAGCAATCATTAAAAACAAAAGGTAGAACACTCGTATTAACTAAATACGTATTTTGGTAACATACCTATTAGTCCCTTTACATTCTCTGTTGTCATATATTGTGCCATTTAAGCTAGGACAACCTTGGAAATCAGAATATTTTCTTTCTTTTCATGGGTAATATTCCTGTGACACTGACATGTTTATTGGCAGGCAGTAAGGGATAAGGATTTTGAATTGACCCTTTAATACCTAACCAGGTTCTTCCCCTTTGCTTCATTCCCTTCTTGTGTTGACTTTGTAGCTGACTCTGTCAGCCTCAGGAGACCCCCCCCAGTAGAGCTGTGAGCTGGAGTTCAGGGACAGAGGGGCAAAGCCTGGGGCGATCAGGGGCCTTGAGTCTGGCTCCGGGCCGGTGTTTCTTATTCAACCCAGGTTTGGCCAGTGCAGCCAGTGCCTTAGGCCACACCGTAGGCCAGGGGTCACCAACCTTTTTGAAACTGAGAGCTACTTCATGGGTACTGAGTCATACGAAGGGCTACCAGTTTGATACACTCTTCTGAAATAACAAATTTGCTCAGTTTGCCTTTAGTTATATATGATTATGTTATGATGTTATAATTAATGATCAATGATACTCATCTATGTGAAGACACTGATCATGTTAATGATTTTTCACAATAATTATCAACAATGACTTAACAAGGTGGGAAACAGATAATATCAATATTCAATTTTCATTTTTAGAACAGGCCTGAGGGCTACTCATGTGGTCCTTGGGGGCTACCTGGTGCCCGCGGGCACCACGTTGGTGACCCCTGCCGTAGGCTGTCTCTTCTAATTATGTCTCTGCATCCTGGGGTCCTCCTCCCTGAACCCCGCTCATACAAATTACTAACACATCTCTGAACTGATGCACCAGGTTAATCATGTAGCCATTTTAAAAGGGCAAAAAGTAAGTTTTTAGCAGCAAAACGTGACCGTAGTAAAGCTGCGGGGGGTTGATCACTGCTAATGCTTGAGCTTAGCAGGCATTAACGGTCACTGTATACAGAAGCATTAGAATTAGAATTGTTATTTCGCTGCATTTATAGTTTCCTTTGCCGCACTTTTGGTTCAACCTTCTTCAACTTCAACGCATTGGATATTTTCAAAGAAATTAAACCATGAAAGCGCTATGTACATGCAAAGCCCACGTGGCTAATGAAAGTGAATCACTAATATTCCTGTTTACATGTAGTTGTGTTTTTTTTTTTTTTCAAAAGTTTACCAGCAGTGGTGGACTCGTTGGACTGTGCGAACAGCGTCCCTCTTTCATTCCTTCAACCACCCTTTAGAAAAGGTCGGCGTAGCGCTGTGTACAAATATCCAAAAACCTGTTGATATCCAAGTCTTTGATAATGTTTAAAAGTTGCTGTGTTTCTCCTTCTTATCCGGTCTGAAGCCTTGCAAACCGTTGGTTGGTTGGTTTGTTTACAGCAACCATAGCAACTCACAGAGCTAACCATAAACCTGCGGTAAAAACCCAGAATGAGGCCCATATTGCAAAATGCGCTGTATACATGTCCAAAGAATGCCTCTAAAACTCGAATAATACCGGAATATCCCACGTCTTAATTGGAAAATGCTATATTTGGAAAAGGCCTTTTTCAGAATATCCAACGCTTCTGAATATTGTCATATTTGAAATAATAGTGGAATATTGGTGTGCATGTAAGCATACTCACTGTTACCTCCCAAAAATATCAGACACCACCACTATCCAGGGAAAAGTAGTAGAAGGTATCTCCTAGCCTACTGCCCTTTCCTCAGTTTTTGACATCGCATCAAAAGCTATTTCCCTGGAGAGACACCCAGGTGGAAGCCCATCTGTTGAGGACTCATCTCTGTGATAGCACATCACTCTTCGTTTCTCATTTCCCCCTCCTCAATTCCATCCTCCTGACCTCTTTCCCTCATTTCCTCTCCTCCTTGAGCCATCCCCATCTGAATGTTCACATCCCATTATTGAGACATTACTGAGTCTGGGATATTGTATGCAGACTGTTGACTGCCACCCCCTCCCACAACCCATCCTTTCCCCTCCCCAGACATGATCCCTGATGCCTTAATCAGTTTTGACAGGAGACGTGGCTGCCATCACAACCCCAGCTGTCTGGGTTTGCAGCTCTCACCTCGACTTAATAAACTCTGTCAGATGTAACGGGCCTGCTGAGGGTGGCACCTTCCTTCAAAAACCCTGTTTTGACCACAGTTCATTACATAGACAGGGTTAAAAACACTGGGTTAGTGTAGGCCATGTACACACTGATGTGGATACATTTGAAAATGTCGGCTTTTGAGTCAAACACACATCCACACTACATTTTTTAGGGTATTTTCTAAGATATTGTAGTCTATGTTTAAACTCTGAAACAATATCCATCATCTATTCTGTACTCACTGATCCTGTTTAGGGTCGCGGGAGGCAATAGCCTATCCCACCATGTATTGGGTGATAGAAGAGATGCACAGGGTGCCAGTCTATTACAAACACATTTTTACAGGCACGACAGTAAACACGCCTATGGGTCTTATTAGAGGGTAGGAATATGGTTTGGAGGACTTGTTGTAAAGGGTATGTTGGAGTACTGTTGTAACCACAAAACAGACACACCATCTCAACTTTCAAAGGTCAGGTTGAGGAGTGTGAGGGCTTCAGGTGGATTTCTGTGGCAACAGCTCTGCTGTGGGGTGACGAGATGAGAGGTGACACATACTAATACGGATATATTACTCAGGGACCTGTCATCGTTAGCACCATTAGTGACCGAAGTGATGATAAACTGAGGTGTTGCTTTGGAAATTAAAGCAGCTTTTCACTTTGGTGCCACAATTTGACTTTCTAACACTTTTAGAAGCCATAAACTGCCTTAAGGGTCTGTTTTTATCACCTGCACTCAGACCTTTTTCTCTCCCAACTCTGTGTTGGCAATTGCAAAACAGCAAAATAACTTCTTCAAATATATTGTATCTAGACTAGACTTTGTTTAAATTAGAGATGGCCCGATAACCATTTTTTGCTTCCCGATACCGATTCTGATACCTGAACTTGCGGATACCGAGTACCGATCAGATACCAGTGTGTCATATATTTTATTTTATGTATTAACAACTGTATACTACTATCCCTGTATGGATGTGATATGATTTCTATCTTTGTTGTTTGGCCTGGCTCAGGTTAAACTCTTTGTGAAACATGAACAAACACTAACAATTAATGCTACAGAACTTTCTTTTATTATCCAGTTTGACAGTCAGTTATAACGGAAGAAGAACATAAATAAACTACTTTAACGTAAATTTTCTTTAGGGCTTTATTACATGGTGTCGGATCGGGATCGGTGCATTTACTCCAGTACTTCCCGATACCGATAATAACCTCTCTAGTTTAAATGGGGAAAAAACTCAGATTACGAGACCTCGGAGCAGCATTTTAATGCGGCTGTACATTTAATTTATTGAAAATGTAATCATTGTATTATGCAGATATGACTAATACTAAGGTATTGTTTCTTCCTAAATGACACAATTGACTTAAGTCTGTCTAAATTGCTGCTCTGTATTTCTGTCCAGTCGCTCCTCATTTATGTTCTGGTCATGTGTTGGTGCCCAGCAGTGGTCTGACTGGAAAAAGCTTTCATTCCCTGTTATGTCACTTGTTAAGATGAAATGTCAGAGCTCTTGAGGTGTGATTATAAATTCCTGCCATTCATCAGAGACTCTGAAAGTGAGAAACAAAATGGAAGACATTATCACAGAAAGAATAATGACCAGTTCTTACATCGTCAGAACGGCCCAAATGAGGAGTTTTCTTCCGAATTCTGCCTTATTATCCATTTTGGGAGAAAATGCTCCATATATCAAAAAAGCTCAACTGAGTGTTACAACATTAAAAAGGTTTTAGTAAGATATTGTCGGAGAATTAGGCGAGGTGAACGCCGATCACAATGCAGATATTGATTATTTTATATATTGATTTATTTATCTTTGATCATTTTAATTTCAGATTATTCGGCAAAAGTAATAATAAAGAACGCACTAGATAGCGTGTTCTTTAAATAGCTGCTGACCATTTTCCAGGGCATAAAATACATGTTTTATAATATGTCTTTTTACATTGCTGAGCCATTGACTTCCTTTCACTACAGCGTGACAATCTACTTCAACAAACTTGAAACGTGCTTTATTAAAACATGTCTGCATTTAGTGCTAAAGTTGTGGTGGCGTGGTAATGCAGAGTACCTTAACACAAGGATAAAATGCTGTGTTTCCCTGCCTGCTCTTGTTGAAAGTTTCAAGACCACAGCTAACTGACAACCTGAAGTACACTACTCCTGTATATCACCGCAGCAAAGTAGTTAAACTGGAGCTGGACAAAAACAGGTTAAGCTAAGTTTTTTTTCTGGCGTTAAGCTACTTTTTTCTTGCAAAGTAGCTTAAAAAGTCTGCATCTGTGAATACGCATCTTCCGAAATGTCGAACTATTCCTCTAAGACAATGAAGAAACGATAAATTGTCCAACATTTTGATAACATTAGGTTCAGCAGCTTTATAAAGTTATTCAACTCATGCTTAATGACGGTGATAACATTTGGTAATATATTACTGCCTTTAAATGATCTATGTTATCTAACATTTAAATGAGGAATTAACGTTAAACCTCCAGCACCAGCACTACTACTACTGCAAGTATGACTACCACTGTAACAACTAGCCAAATGTTACTATGACTTTTACTATTTTTTTTATTGGATATAAAAGTCCACAGTTCCTTGCTCGTCGTGCAGCTAAAAAGACATTTTGAAAGAGCGAAAGGCTCACTGCTGCTGCCGCAGCCGTCCAACCTTTATTTACAATCTGCTGAGTTTACAGTTCGTGCTGCACCGGCCCAGCGCAGCGGATATTATTGATGTGTCTATTTGCAAAACGGGAGCGGATTGGCGGTGGAGGTCAATTCCATTACACCTGGCCTGTGTAGTGTCAACATGCCTCAGCCTGAGGCAGACGCTCTGAGAGATTGTTTGGAGTTGAGATGAGAAAGGCTTGTTCTTTTGATCAGAACTCGCTGGACTGCAGAGAGATTGAGCTCATCACTTTGACCTGCATCCAGCTTCTTGGAAGAATGAGCACGGCTCAGATATTAGGTTGGACTTCTTTGACACTTGTGCTTGTAAAGCATGCTCTTTTGTCATCACCACATTCACAGGCTGCTTCTTCGGTGTAGAAACACCAATGCACTGCAAAGCTACCTCAGATTAAATTTTGTTCAGGCAACTCTTTTTTTTGGAACCGCCTTAATGTCAATGCAGTGGTCACATTACAGTTAATGATGACTTACTCCGGATAACCCACAGAACCCACTGAGCAGTTTTAATAGGGAGTACTTTCTAATGAAGATATACTTTCAAACAGGCGCAGTCTTACACATTTTTTTATGATGGCCTCAATTATTTGTCTTGAATTAATCAACACAAATTTTACCTTTTTGTTTCTTTGTGTCGCTGTAATAATGCCCACTTGGGTGTCCTAATCACAGGAAAACAGTGGATTTGTAGAAGGAAACACTCATTTGTATCATAGAAATCTGACTTATACTTATGTATTAACTTACAACTAGATAATTGTCTGTGCATGACAGGGATGAACCGAATCCAGGATTCAGATTCGGCCGAATATTGGGCTTTTTGGCGGGGTTCGGTTTCTGCCGAACCGTAGAATTTTTTTTCCACCGAACCCTACGCTTGCACTACGCACGCTACGCTGGTCGACACAATGCCGCCACCGTTGATTACGGGAAGGTGTTTACATAGGAGGACCGTTCAATGCAGTAGGCTGTGAGAAAGCGAAAATGGAACTCGTGAGCAGAAAAAGTTGTTGTTTGGCAGTACTTTCCGTCAAAAGAAAGCCATTCAAGTCGAGCTACGTGTTTACTTCATTAATGTGTTTACTCTGTTAATGGACTGAGGATGGAAGTAGGATTCGGTTTCGGCTTCGGCAGAATCTTAACCAGTGGATTCGGTATTCGGCCGAACCCCAAAAATCTGGATTCGGTGCATCCCTAGTGCATGATAAGGTTGTCAAAAGTATCGATAACATGTTTAAAATTATCGTTAATTATACATTTGATACTAGGATCGAAGTTTAAAATTCTGGTATTGTCACAACCGTAAGTGCATGTACGGTCAATACTGACGGCCATTTGTTTTAGCAAAACCTGGTCCTCCCAACAGAGGAACAAGAATGCAATGTCAGATTGAATAATGTTGTAATGAAATGGCCATTATACCTGAATAGCAGGCTATAAAAGCCATGCTTTAGCTCTAAATGAATTCACTGAAGTGTTTTTCTCTATTTTGAGCTTCAAGAGTTTCAATTGAATAGTCTGATATCCAGGAAGTTAAATTTTGGTTTATTATCTAATCAAACGGTTTATGTATGCCATATCTGACGGTGCAATAGAATGCACCTCCGAGAGAAGCTTTTGTTTAAATGTTTTACATTTTAAATGGTCTAATCTCTTTCAGTTTTCTGTACAATAAAATCATTCAATTGGATTTCAGCTCATCTAAGCCCAGACACATCTGGACCCAGTCTGTGTTTCAGAATTACCCAGAAGGCCTGCCGTGTTTTTTTGGCTGGTCAGAAGGAAATAGAGGAGGTAATGAGCCTTTACTTCAAACCCTATTACCCAGGAGTCTTTGCTGAGATCCAGCCCAACCATGCTTGGCTGCCGTACAGTTTGGTCAAACGGAGAATGATATATTATATTATATATATATTTTCCCTCTTTCCTCCCTTCTTCCTCTTTGGCTGGTTAAAACAACTCCTCTGAGAAGATGGAAGTAATTAATTTGGCAAGAAAATGAACTTAATGAGATAAAATTTCCAGAATCCTGAAGAGACTTTTATGACCTGTGTAGGGCAGATTTAATGATTTTAGTCTTTGATGTGTAAGTAAATGGGCGAAGAATGGAGAACAGAATATGCCCACCAATAGCATATTGATTGGAGAGGGTAGTGCGTACAGTATCTGTGGACGCATTCATAGAAATATTTTCTGTTTTTTTATTTTTGGTCTCTTGCCTGAAGATCCAGTACAAGTTTTGTTGCGTCACTGCTACTATTTCCTGTTGTCAGTTGCCAGTACACTGGCTTACTGGCCGTTTCTGTGATTGGAGCTAAAGCTTTGTGTGCCCTAGATAGTCTAGGTTTATCCTGAGGTACTTGATGCAGAAGTCCCTCTTCATACATTTATTCTGAATTAATGCTGCACTCACACTTGAGTATTAGACAGTCACACTATCCTTTGGTAATCTAATTTTAGTTTGGATGAGTTTGTTTTACATCTACTATTAAGTTCCTCCATATTTTGAGATAATTCTACAAACTTCTACAAAATTCTACAAACCCTCCTAATATGTAATGGCCAAAAAGAAGAATATTAGTTACATACAATATGGTAGGATAGGTTGGCGTATTCAGGGTGCGTACAGGGACGACGCTGACATGCAGCGATGACAGTTAAGTTTAGGCACCAAAACAACTAGTTAAGTTTAGGAAAAAGATCGTGGTTCGGATTAAAACACTCCCGAGGAACGAACGAGCGTTTCCTGGGTGAAAGTATTTTGTTATCGCCGCTCTCTGGCTTGAAAGCTCTGTGTTTTATCTTGACACCACGTTGTGCTATTTAATTTTGACATTATTTTCCATTGGATATTGAAGTTTATAAATAGGTGTTTTGGCATGGCTAACCGAGTGGCACTATATCCAATATGGTATTGAAAGGGGGATTTCATTCTTGCTTGTTTTGTTTTGTTGTACACAACAGAAGAACTGTTTGGATCGTTTCCTCTTTCTAAAATGTGAGTATTTTTCTGCATTGAGTACTTTGAATACTTTAAGTACATTTTCCTGATGATACTTACGTACTTTTACTTAAGTAACACTTTCAATGCAGGACTTTTACTGACCTTTTTTTACTTTTTACAGTATGGTATTAGTACTTTTACTTAAGTAAAGGATCTAAATACTACTAGAATTGAAGTATAAAACTGAAAATGATGCTATATGACGCAGTGACTATGTCAGTCCTGACTATCCTGCCCACCTGTATACAACTACTACTCCACAGTATCAACACTAGCATTACTATATAATAGGATTTCACCCAACAATGTCAAGAAGTGCAACAGACCAACAAAAGTAGAACATCCCGTGCAGAATTCAGCTAACATCTATAGGCTCTATAGACTATTCCTTTGTGTTATCTCATAGATGCTTGCAAGTTAAAGGCAGCTTGACCTGCACACTCCAAAGACAAAGTCACACCCTTTCTATCTTTAGCACAACCATAAAGACATTAGCGATGCTCCAGTGACAGCCATTGCTCCTCTCACCAGTGCGGACTGAGCTTTATTACTCATCGAGGGGATAAAACGATTGTGCCCATAGGCTGTGAAAGCTTATCGGTAATATTGTGTATGAGTGCAGCATGTGCTTATGTGTGATCCACATTTATGGTGATCATCAGCTCACATCAGTCAATCATTGATGAACAGTTCGGTTAATCTTTGTCAGACTCAAAGCCCATTTAAACACACCACAAACAATGTACGATAAATACATTAAAATTAAATTGTGAGATTAAACCTGATTAGTGACACTCTGTGAACATTAGGTGAAGTGCCCATAATCACAGTAATAACACATGGATTTCAGGAGTCATCAAGTCAGGTTTACTTCCAGAAAAGTCTTTCTGAAGTTGTACATATACAATCAGTATAGCAAGTTTAAAAAAAAAAACGGTTACAGCTTCTGTCTTAGCAAAACAATTCATACTGCAACCAATCAACACTGCTGCAAATCTGCTTTGTACAACAAAGGAAGTCAAGAAAGGACTGACCAAGAATGAGAGTAATTATTTAAGTGATAATGTACAGCGAGCCCTTCAGTAGTAGGCTCTGAACGGCTCTGGTTCCAAAAGTGATTTTCCCCATTCAATATATCCATTGACGTTTCATTAAATGCTTGTATAAAGAGTTTTAAGCCTGGAACCAAGCCAACCAGCTACGAGATGAATCGTGCAGACTGCAGAATGCGGTGATTGACCAATTTTTTTTTGTTTGTATTTTAACCCAGCATGGTTTACATCCATGTTTGCAGTCTTCTTCTTCACCGCCTATTATCTTGCAGTGTTATGGGTGCCTGCACAAAATAAACAAAACAGAGACCCACTCATAGAAAATAGGTCAAAGCTTCACAGCGAACCTTAAATGTATAATAAAACATACTGTACATTACTGGTTTGTATTATCAAGTTCTGTAGTTTTCTATTTATTTTTTCCCCTTTTTTCCCCCCTCTCCTTTTCCTTCCCCGTTTCCTCTTCTCTCCCAGAAGTGGGTCACCATCACATTGACTCCACTTCCAATCTATCATTTGTGGAGTAGCTTGTAATTGCTCTTTAATCTTGACACCACTCGAGTAGCTATTTGAGAAGAAGCTGTGGACCTGTGTGTGTGTGTGTGTGTGTGTGTGTGTGTGTGTGTGTGTGTGTGTGTGTGTGTGTTGTATGTTAAGTCCAAGCCATTTGAGACTGGCACCATTAATGGAAGGTAAATCCCCCAATGTCCAGGCCTTTTACTCTCTGATGGATAAGATGTGATCATCCGGAGGGCGAGGGCCAGCCGGTGAACAGGCTGTGGAAAGGGCAGCGACAGTAGGGTAAGACAGGATCAGCACAGAGGATGTTATCATTAAAGAGCATCAGGGGAAGGGTTTAAGCATCGCACATGCCTGTGTGCCTACATCTGATATCTGAGTTCAGATACATTTACTGCTGCGAATGTGTCACTTGGTGTGTAGAGAGAGAGGCAAGAACTTGTCAATTTCAGTCTGGGTCTTGAGGTCTTCTTCATTTCAGTAGTCATGGCTTCCATTTGGGACTTATAAACTGCCTGTGTAGCTTTTAGGTTGATTGTAAGCATTACTCAATAATTGACTCTTGAGTCTTAAACTTCCATTCTCTGACACTGACATGAAGCCTGTTTCAAAGTGTGGACCCCTGTAGGAAATGCATGCTGATTTATTATCAACAGGAATATATTGAGATAACAGTGGGAGTGAGGTAGAGTGTTTAATAACAGTGCCAGAGTTAATTGGCTGGCTGTTTTCAAAATAGACCTAAAAGAGATAAAAGTAATGAGAGAATTGATAGATAAGGCCGGGCATTCGCTGCAGATACTGAGATGAGTAAATATAAGCGGGGATGTGTGTAGAACGCACAATCCTGTAAAAGCCTATATTCAATCACCAATTAATGGAAACAAATTACACCATGTGGAGACAATCGGCATCATTACCATTGAGTGAATTTTAGACAATATTCTTTTTTGAATCATATGTCAATATGCTGCAGTTGCCTGCATGTCACACAACTAAATAACTACTCTAGTGTTTGTTGGTTTATTTCGTTAATACCCCCATTTTGAAATGTTTTTTGTAATCATGTAAATGATGTAAAGAAAGAAGAGGATGCAGATATTATTCTGATATAAAGTGTTTCTGTCAAAATAAATAAAATCACAGGATACCACCTCAACGACACGAGATAAGTCTAAAATTCATAGTCTTTGTTCACATAAGGAACAGATGGGACAGAAAACAAATAGAAACAGAAAGCACAAATAATCTCTTAAATAATTAAAGGGTAAATCAAAAGTAATAAGCTAAACTATTTGCTGACAAAACACACTTATTAGCTATTTATAAACAGCGTAGATTAGTTTTAATCGACAGTTGATGACTGCTAGTCAGTATAGCACTTTATTCATTGAATTAGGGCCCTATAAAAATATTACAATGTGAAATAGTTTTGGTGGCATAGTGCTTGTGCCATAAATGATCTGCTCACGCGCTTTCATTTCATGCACGAGCAGATCAGTTTCTTCTCCTGAAAATCTTTCCTTCCTGCTTGGCAAATCCGCCATCATAATAGCAATGTGCCAAGGTACAAACGCGCCTGGCTTTGAAAGGGAATGGGAGATGACACTCTGATTGGTTTATTACATGTTACGCCCAAAACACACCTATGATTTAATGAAGACACTATGTACAACCCTTTTGAACCATGCGCCTGGCGTACGGACCCTTTTTTCCGCCGTTAAACTAGCAAAAGTGGATTCGTACACGCCATAAACGCACCTGCGCCAGGGGCTTCACACAGTGTGCTTACATCGTTAAAATAGGGCCCATAGTGTTTAATTACTTTCATTGACCGACGTTGGCTGACATATTGGTTTGCTTTTTGAAAGTTATTCATAAGTTGAAAAAAACGGTTCACGTAATATGGAATTAAAGGACTAGCTTGACATTTTGGGGAGAGGCTAGACCAGCAGATGATTAGCTTAGCATAGAGACTGGAAGCTGGGGGAACTCATCAGCTGTAATCCGCATACAAATAGAAATGTAAAAACTACATGATGTGGTTTTACGTGGAGTTATGTGAGGTAACTTAATTCAGTGACATCGTGAAGTTGCCAGTCAACCAGCGGAGACTCCCGGAAGTCCTTGCTCCTGGCCACAAAGGATTGATATAGACATACAAATATGAGAATGTTTTCCATCTCTCATCTAATTCGGCAAGAAAGCGAATAAGCAGATTTCCCAAAATATCTATTCCTTTGAACATGGCATATTGGCATATTGGGACATGTTTAGTTCTGATGCTCACACTAGTCTGCTGTTCGCCATGCATGCATTCTCAATTCTTGAAATTTTATATCAGAAATAAACATTCTCGATGCTTTGAGAGTCAATGCCCAAAGCTGTGTGTCTTGTGTGTGAAAAATCACAGATGTGTCGCGCCTCATCTCGCTGCACGGTCAAACGCGATTGACCCTCTTGTCGTTTAAAAACGTCCTCCAGGGAGGAAGGGGAGGAGGGAACAAGAGGAAGCCATGATGGGAAGTAATTATACACACGACAGCTTACTACATCTTTGTTTACCCTTTTCAATTAGATTCTCTCTTCCTCACACTTTTACCGTTGTGTGTGTGTGTGTGTGTGTGTGTGTGTGTGTGTGTGTGTGTGTGTGTGTGTGTGTGTGTGTGTGTGTGTGTGTGTGTGTGTGTGTGTGTGTGTGTGTGTGTGTGTGTAACAGTGATTGATAGTGGATGGGAAATTGAAGGTAATGAGGCTTGGAAAGAGATGAAGTGTAACAAATTGGTATGGATGGAAAAGAGAAGAAAGAAGATGTGTGATCTTTTCCTACTTATAAATAATAGAAGTGGAATGTTGTCCTATCAATGTTGGCTATCAGGAGATTCAAATAATGTTGTGGTGACTTATTGGCTGATGGACACTTAATGTTTGTGTTACAGTTCATTTGTGTTGAGTGGCGACTCAAGTGATAATACATGAAGAAAAACGTCAGTGGCTACCTCTGTATCTGACATTTTCATTTCCCCTGAGATTTCCTTTTTGACACGAAATAGCTGAAAGCGGAAATCCCACATCCAATGTGTGTGTTGGTAGACAAACCTTTGTGTGTGTGTGTGTGTGTGTGTGTGTGCTCTCTAATAATAGCCCTCTTGCATCCAGCAGTTTTCGCTAACATTTGGTTTGACATATTTTAGCATGTGTGTGCCTGTCACTCAGCCGGCCAGCGGGGAATAGGATTGAGTGCAGGATCCATCTGGTTTCAGTCGATGCATGGAATGAATCAAAATTCACATCGTTACCCGAAAAATTGCCTGCATCTCACTTGGAGGGGGACGCCATCCTGGGAGCGAAATTTTTTAATCAAGACCCAAGCTCCCCTCCGCGATGAAAATTTCATGGAAAGGGAAATCGTTCGTGTTTGTGTGTGTGTGCTACAGTGTTTGCCAGCTCAGCTGTCTGTTTGATGTTGAGAATGATTTCACCTGCCACAACACACAACGTCTATGGTCTTGATCCGGCAAATTTTTTTTTCTACTCTTTTGTCACACACAGATATCAAATAAGACAACATCACAAAATCGGCTTTCCTTCTGTGCTCCGAATCTGACATTGACAATTTCAGACATTTTTAAGCAGAATTAATGCCTTTTGGGTTCAGCCGTCACTGTGTGTGTCAAACAGAAACATTATCCTGTATTATTAAGTTTTTTGCACCTACATTTTAGGCAGTTCGGTAAAATCTTTATATAAGAATGACCTGAAATAAATAATAAAATATATATTTTATTTAAAGGTCCAATGTGTAGGAATTTCTCCCATCTAGTGTTGAGATCATATATAGCAATCAACTCTCTCGCACCATGCAGTTCAAAGTACGTATTACAGCTACGGTAGCCTTCACGCTTCAAAAATCTAGTCTCTTGCTCTTTTCAATATCCTTTTTCCTGGGCGAAGAAGAAGACTCCTCTTCCTGAAATTTGGATTTTGAATACATGTTTCCATGTTTCCTTCTTCAAAGTTGCCGGGGCCGGGAAGCTATGATACCCATTAGCAACATTAGCAGCACCTGTGAGTTTATCATGTGACAGCGAAAACGCGAAAGGCGTAGCAGTATGTCCTGTATGTCCCTTACCGGCTAACGTATTTCAAGACGGCGCATGAACATGGAGCGTCTACCCCAGTTCATGCGAATACAAATGTAAAATTTCAAGCCAATAGGAATACTTGGAATTGATGGTGGTGGGAAATATTCATGATAAAGGACAAGTTTGTGAACGGGCAACACAGATTTTGATAATGAACAACTAAACACATTACACACTGGACCTTTAATAATAAAATTACAACCTTTCCATTATAGCAGGGATTTCTGGTCCTTGATTCTGGTTGCCTAATTGTCATCGTTTTGACAGTTTACAGGTTAACGTGAATTTGTCCATAGCAAAGTTTAGTATTTTTTACAAGCATGGAGTAAGCTCCAAAGAGATTATGTGTGGTTGGTGATGTATTTGTTTTTTTTTCTCTTTTAGAATTTAGCAAACACATATTACTTAAAACTTTAAAATGTCATGGATTCTGGCTGCATATTAGTCAACCCTAAGGTTAAGAAACTGTAGGTTAAATCTCTCCAGCTGGTAAACGCTCTGCTTCATTTTTGTCACTTTGGCTTTAGGGAAGCATAAATTGTCTTACACTGGGATTTCACATCTTTTGGTAAGAATTTAGCTTGTGGTTTTACATGTAAACCAGATTAAAATGCTCATGGGTTAGAGAAACTCTGTGTGTCAGCCAAATCAGAACTAAAACCGAAACGAGTGCAATTCAGCTGATCTGGATTAATAAAGGTATTGAGCACATGGTTATAGTTGGAGCTTTCTTTGATAATTTGAAATCGTTAACCTGTAAAACCTCAACAATATCTGTTCCGTATAATCTGACGTGTCTCAGAAGAAATATTTTGGGGAAACTGTATTTCTCTTACCTGCCTTCTGTCTTCAGTACATTATTAATAGTGAGGAGCTTCCAGCACACTCCCTCAAATCCTTCCTCATAAATGATTTATCAGAAAGAAGCACATTGCTGCAGTTGCAGGGTAAAAAAACACAACAGTGATTATGTTTTTCTTCGTTAAATTTAAAGTTAAATGCACTGGATGTGTTTTGTGATCTGTGGGCTTGCGGTACTTGGTATAAACCCAGTTTTCAAAAACACCAGAGACCATTTTATAGTTGCATGGTTATTAACTGTTGTATGTAGAGCAGTGTTTCTCAACGGGGGTACCGCCCGGAAGCGTTCAGAAGATGATGGGGGCGTTGGAAGCAATATTTTGGAAAGGGGGCGTTGAGGTGCCCTGCGGGGGCGTTTTTTGAAAGCTAGTTTAAACCAAAGATTCACAATAACAATACATGTTTACACTTAAACTACTAAAGAATAAGTAGTCTGCAACATTAAAAGCTGCCAGTTTACAGCACTGCGACTGGACCAGACGGGTATCTTCTCTGTGCTTCTGTCAGCTTTGTTTGGCGGCTCCGTGCTGCCTTCATGGAAACGGGACGTCAGAATCATCTTAAATGAGCTCTGTAGCTACTACGTGAAGATAAAAAAGCAATCTCTGTGACGTCCTGTTGTTTTCTGTAACCCCCTCCCCATGTAGCACAAGTAGACTTTATATTTAACCGTAACACTTTTTCGTCAGATGGTTTATTAAAAACACAGCGTTTCCTACTGTACCTGAAAGCAGCTTCATTTCACGGAGAAAGAGAGAAAGAAAAGAGACGAGCGAGAGATAGACTGTGCTTTGTTGTTGTTTGGCAAACAGTCAGCTGTTCCATAAACTCCCGGCCAGTTGAGGGCTTATATTTGGTGTTTTAAAACTTTCTTATGGAAGCGATAGAGGAAGTGATGTCACTGTTTACTGTACGGGACTCTCACACCTCCACAAAACACAGCGCGATGTGGGGGGGCGTTTTCTCCAAACGTTTTTTTCTGCTATTTACTCGCAAGACAGGCCATAGCAAACCTAGACTCTTCTAAGCATTAAAAACGCCTCTCACTAACTTTCAAAGGTTGTAAACTTATTTCCATTCGGCAGTAGGTGTCGTTCTTCAAGTCGTTTGTCATCACCAAAATACTTGCGTGCGTGCGTGTGTGTGCGTCGTGCGTGCTGCGTGTGTTTTGTGTGATCCTTTGATAAGTGCCAGCTTGTTTTCCGTTGGAACAGTTATTTTATTTAATAACTATTTGTTAATTGCTAGCTGTTTATTATTAGTGTTGTAATAATAATAATAATAATATTTTTTAAGTCATTTTACACCCAAGGTACTTCCAACAACATTAAATAAAAGGGGAAATAATGTAATATAATTTTTGTTAATATTTTTATTTATTTAATTAAATATTTTTTTATAAAATAATTTACATTTTGTACTGACATAATTTTTATTCAATATTTTTTTTTTAAAATAGTAACAAAATAATACTATATTTAATATTAATATTTGTACATAATATTTGATGGGGCGTTGGGACCTGGATAATGGATAGGGCGTGGCACAAAAAGGTTGAGAACCACTGATGTAGAGGATTGACTGTTGTGCAGAGAGAGAGTTGGAGGTGGATACATTTTTTTTGCAATGAAAGCAGGGAGCTGCCTGCTCATGTTGTGGCTCGACAAGCTCATGAGTTGTTTTCACATAGGCCCAGATAATTAACCTGCTGGATATCTCTCTGATCAAGTCGTTGAAAAGTCACACGTACCGATCATCGTTTACAGGATCTAGCGCTGATTTGCCTCTGATCTGGGGCTTTTGTCAGCGTTCTTTAAAAACTGTCCGCGAGTGGAAAATCAGGGCAAAAATCATGTAGTGTAAACTCTCTTAGTGTTAGTCGCACTAAAGGTACTGATAAAAGGTGTCCACCTGTATCTAAACTGAGGGATCCTTGAAGGTCTTTCTAGGATACAAAAGGTGTCAATAAGCACCTTAGGGTTTATAGGGGCCTGTTAGAAAGACGCATTATTTGACCAACACTCAAATTGTCAATGAACTGTCAGAGTGATTGATCCCAGCATAATTAAGTATTGTGAGGAATCATCTGGGCCTTTCCATGTTTGCAGTCTGAGGAGTCAGTCGGGATTCCTGTGTATGTGTAGAACATTATAATGGAGCCCAGCAGGTATCAGGGGGAAATGTTAGAATAATCTGTTCCTGTTCCACTTTGAATTGCCCTGTGCTATACACATAAAGCTGCCTTGCCTTGCCTTCAAAGTAGTAATTAGTGGGCTTGGTGAATATTTAACAGAAAGCCTGCATTACAAAGTGGGGGTGTGGAGTTTGGAAGAAGTGGGCATTTACTAGGCAAGGAAGGTCTAACAGAAAGATGCTTTTGGGTTGCTTTATGGGAAGTGTAGGATGCACTGATCTACTGCATCAACTTTGACCACCTAAACAAACAAAAAAAAAGTTTATTTGCACGTCTGAGGGAATTGAACTACAGGTGTGAACTTTCAAGGAGAAAGAGCTTCCTGAGCAACATTGGTCTTGGGCTGTGAGTCAAGAACTCAAAGACTAGAGGAAGTGAGTTCTCTTCTGTCTGGGTGAATTAGGGCTCATTTGCTAATGGTGGAACCCAGCTCCCTCCTGGCCAACTGACGGATAAATCACACCCTCTGTTGTGGTGCAGTGCAGGGAGAGTGCAGCCGGTCACGGTGGCTGGTCTCCTCTCTTCTGTCCCCTTCTTTATTCCCTCTCTTTTATTTTCTGCTCTCTCATGTTCCCCTCACACTCTCTCCGGAGCTGTGTAATAGTTTATGGGGTTTGATGATGGAGCGGCAGCTTGGCACTAACGCTGTGAAGATCCATCAGAGAGGGTGATAAAAAAGAAAGAAACTCTCCATCACAGGCTTGGCTGTGAGCGGCTGGGTCTTTTGATGCAACATTAGGCAGCTGCTGCAGTGAACAGAGGGAGGGTTGTGTGAGGGAGCAAAGGCAGTGTCACGGTGTGGGGATGTAAGAGCATGTGTGTGTTTTGGTCATTTTGGTGTTTTGGCTTTGGTGTTGTTAGACCTATACTGGACTTTTATTTTTTTATTTATTTTTTTAGATCAACTTTTTATTGTTTTTTTTTTTATATGCAGATATACAGAACAGAGAAACACAAACTGAACAAGAACAAAAACCCTCACCCACCCCCCACCCTCTGCAGTCTCGAGGAAAATAAAACAAATAAACAAACAGAAATCACACCTTGCCTAGTCACTCTCCTCTAAATTCTTGTGGCACATTAAGTCTGATATCTGTGCTGCTGCACTTTTCCATAGGTTGATGATTTAGCTTTGTTAAACCTTGCTGTAGAGTGCTCAAGCATAATTATATCTAGAAAATATGCCAACCACTGTTTTATACAAAGTGAGTGGGGGGGAGCCAGCGTTGAGCTATCATTTTCTTGGTTGCAGTTGAGCCAGCTAGCCAAATTTTCCTCTGTCTCCCAAGCAGGTGTAATTTTGAGTCGTCGCTAAAGGCATACTAAGTAACTTTTCCCTCTTCGGTCCCCCTACAGGTTGTTTCATTTGAACTACAGTCGCGCGAGCTGTAGTTCCAATGAAACAACCTGTAGGAGGACCAAAGAGGGAAAAGTTACATAGTATGCCTTTAAGTAACAGAAGAATCGGGTCAGTAGGAATCGACATCAACAATATTTGAGAGAGTGTTTAAAATAAACGACACTGACAAATACACAGAAAAATGTAAGACGCATTCACATGAATAATGGAACAAGCATATAACTAAATAAAAAATTGGTTTGGTTGTTTGGGTGGTGAGTTGAATAAATGAAAGCCTCACTTTGCTTTATGTGTTTATATGTACAGTCATATCAAGTTGCAGTGAAGATGAGTGTGTATTTGTTCTTAATATTTGCACAGTGTGGGCACTGCGGGGCTATAAAACCACAGGCACCGCAGGATCAACACATTTCACAGAGCATAATTTACACACGTGGATATTAAAACACATCTCATGTACAGTATATACACCCAGTCATTTGGCTCAGCAGTGACTGCTTGTAAGACAATTCTCTCATCATTTGTGTTAACAGACTAAATCTGATTCTGAAACAGCCTGGTTATTCCCCCATGAAGAGTGTAAACAAAGTTAGATTAAAATCCATGTTTTATCTCATTGTAGTTAAACAATATATTAAGTCTAAATTGTTGGACAAAATTTCAAAAGTCAATTCATTGGAATTTCAATGAAATTGCTGCAACCAGTGGGTTTACTCAGGGGGGCAAAGTAAATCTGTAAGAAGCTTTTGTGTAAAGTTCAACTTTACACTCTACACTAACGACACAGCATGGTTTGTAGTCAGTTGTGGGACAACTGCAGCGTTTTCTGTTGCATTTGTTTTCGGGGTTTGTGTGCTTTTCATTTTGCATTGTTTCTATATTTGCAGCGCGTTAATGTATTTGGTTGTGTTGTGTGTATTTGCCATGTGTTTGCTAAATGCGCATGTGTTGTCAAAGTAATGAAGATGTTTTCTTAATTTGCTTGTGTTTTGTCTATTTACATGTGTTTTTTTTGTTGCAGTGCGTTTGCCCCTGTCGGCCACCGTACTGGATGCTTAAAGGCTAACTACCGTTTTTTTATTCAACCTGGACCTTATTTTCCTATGTTTTTGTGTCTAAGTGAGTGATGGGAACAACAATCTTTGAAATTGGTCCAGTATTAAGCAAGATCGCTGCAGTCGGCAGGGGCGAAACAAGCTACAATGTGAGTTAATAGGGCAATTGTCCAGCTTGCATTTACCTTCACAAAAGTGCTCGTTTTGCCATTGACAGGCTCAGATTAATATTCTAAGTGTCTGACAAATTAGTCTCGCATTGCCAGACCTATGGCGTCAGGATTATGTCATATCTCGCGAGCCCAATAAAACATGCTCACGAGCAAATTATATCATTTCACACGTGCAGATATTACTCTTTGCGCACCAATTCAACAATCAAGAGTTGTACAGGCAGCTGCGAGCGTGAAACAAAACATAGGGAGAGGCAAAGAATGGCATCTGCATGTATTAGACCAAGCAGCACGGAGCAGTGCACTACGCGCCCGCGAGTGTCTGCTTTGCGAGCGGTGGAGGAACACGCTCTCGCAGGTAAACTCTGCTCTCGAAGTTGATTTCTGCACGCCCGAATGAAACTGACTTTTGACACTTTGGGGGCGGAAACCAAGGAGGCACTGGGCCTCTTATGATTGGTCACTTTCAAGTTTATCTTGATTGACAGCTATCATTAAGGAAGCCCGGAGTTGGCGTCTTTATTGGCGATGTAGCGCAAGATAGCACCGTAAACAAAAGAACGTGTCTCTTATCAGTTCTGTTGTTGGGATATGTGCGATGCTTTTGAAATGTCTTTATCTCCTTAACGTAAACACGAAGAGGAAGGTGTGGGACATCCAGCAGAACTTCCAGGGGCGCGGGGAACTATCCTGTAAATGAACCGTCGTCGATCCAGACTAGTCAGCTAATAATTGTTGGTTTGATCCCAAACTCCTCCTGTCGGTGCTTGACACAGCGCTCCCTGAAAATTCCTCATGTGCTAAGGAAAATAACTAAGTTGCCTTGGACAAAAGCATCTGCCAAAGGTAATGTAAAAAGTAAGTTAACACTTCAATAGTTTAATCATTGAAAGTGACGGCTTTTGACTGTGAAGTACACTCAACTGCTAGTATATTTTTTTTAAATGCAGGTTTACTGTAGGGTTATTTTACATTGTGACATGGCACCTTTGCTTTAGTACTTGACATACATTCTTTTTCCCCTACTAGGTGTTAAACAAACTGGAGATTCTTACTCCAATAACCTTGAAAAATGGTCAAATCAAAAGGAACCAACGGTCCAACAAAAATACAGTGTATCTCTCTTTTGAAACTCTGTGGATAAATATGGCTGTGCTCAAAGTAGTTTAAATACTATGTTTACATCTGGTTTGGCGGATCCTTACAAAGAAGACACTTTTACATTTTGGAAAATTAATTTTGGAAACAAATCATTTTGGAAACAAATTTACATTTGGAAACAAATACATTTTGGAAAACAAATTTAATTTTGGAAACAATATTTTGAAAAATTTTTGGAATTAGATTAATTTTAGAAAATTTTGAAATTACATTTGGAACATAATTTTGAAACATTTTTTGAAATTTAATTTTACTTTGAAATTTTCATATTTTAATGCACTTTACCAGTCCAAAATTAAAAACGATTTCGGAAGGTGTACACAACCGAGTGATGAGGTTTTGTATACATGTCGCCTGACTCACTATGGTCGTCGTCAATGCCCATCTTGGAACAGGAGCACTGCCTTATATACTGTTAGGGCGTTTCATCAGCGAATGTAGGCAAAGGTAGGTATACTATAAATTCTGCGTGTAGTTTTAAAAAACAAAGAGACTAATTAATGTGTTAATACAAGAATATTTATTATAATCAGTTCACAGATATGAGTACAAACGAAACTTCACCCTTCTCTAAGAGGTGTTCAAGTGAAGTTTAAACTGAATGTCCTCACTCCCCACTAATGATTATTTTTTCTGCATGTATTTTATTTCGACTTTAGTGGTGTTTTCCACAGCCGGTCCGCCAGCTCCCTTTGGAACTGTGATTTAAATTCAGCAGGTGTGACAGTCCTCGTTTAGCCTGTTGTTTCCGCTTCCTCAGCGCAGCAATCCGCTGGGTCAGCTGCGTTTGGTTTTGGCTCCCAGTGGGCAGTGGCTCCAAGTGCGACAACTCCTCCGTTATCTGTTTTTCCATGTTCTAGTCGTTATCTAAACCCCACTAATCACCATACTTCATTCATACTCACTCAAAAATTGTGCGCTCACCACCTACTCCGGTTGTGGTACATTCCCTTTGTGAAGAATGTTTTGTTTTGTTTGGGTGGTAAAAGGTTTGATTGTAATTTGTTTTAATGTATTTGTTTTAGTTTCTATGTTTTTGTTTAAATTATTTGTTCTAGGTATTGTTTTGAGTTTGTCCAAAATATTTGTTTTCTTGTTTTTCAAAATTAAATTTTTCTAAAATGTTTTTTGTTTCAAATGTAATTTGTTCGAGCTTTGAGGTCTTTGTTGTTTTACTTCCCCGACCGAGACCAGACGTTAAGCAGTGCTCCCTGTTCCAAGATAGCTCTTTGCCTCCATAACCCGAGTAACATGTATACCTCACCCGGTTGTGCCTTGGAATCGTCATTTGTAATTTGTTCGGTGGTAAGTGTTGATTTGTTATTTGTTTTAAATGATTTGTTTTAAATGTTTTTTGTTTTCCAAAATGTATTTGTTTTGTATTTGTTTTAATGTATTGTCCAAATGTATTTGTTTTTGTATTTTGTTCCAAAATTATTTGTTTTCAAAATTATTTGTTTTAAAATTTTGTTTCTAAAATGTTATTTTGTTTAATGTAATTTGTTTTTATTTTGTTTCAAAAGTTTTGTTTAAATGTTTTTGTTTCAATTAATTTGTTTTCAAAAGTTTTGTCAAATGTAATTTGTTTTCAAAATGTAAGTTTTTGTATGTTGATTGCACTTGCGTGGTTTGCAAGAAGTGATGTGTTTTACATATCAAAATTGTCTCTTTTGTTGATTAATGAACAAGTGATTTTCACAAATCATACAGGTATTCTTGGTGGTTTTCAAATTTGGTACATTGATGTTTACAAATAGCTGCATGCTGGTCTTGGTTTATTGTAGTTGAACGTTATTTTAATGCGGTGTTGTGTTCCTGTCTTGTAGTTGCATATATGTAGCATACATGTGCATGTTTGCTTGTTGCTTATTGCCCAAAGTCCATAAAACATGGATTAGACACTCGCATTTGGTCTCGAGTATGAGAGCACCAAAGATGATAAAAGAAAAAATTTAATACCTTTACTACATTAAATTTTGTACAATTAATCACGCTAGAAAGAGTATGTGGTAGAGAAACACATGCTGTGAAGTGAACTCAAAACACGTCTCAAGCACAACAGTTACTCTATTCTTACTTTAGCACAGAAGCACATACGAGCAAGCAAAAGAGGAAAGAGTCTAAGAGAATTCTGTGAAGGGCCAAGTCAAGTGTAATGCCAGCCAACACACACACACACACACACACACACACACACACACACACACACACACACACACACACACACACACACACACACACACACATACACACATGTAAAGCCCTAGACCCCAGCAGGGGGCCATGCTCTGAAGCTGTGTCGATCATGTAGATTCCCTGCTCCCCACAGCTGTAACAACATATGGAGCTGCGTTTGCCAGCCAACACGGAGCATGTCATTAAACGGCATTATTAAAATCTCATACAACAGCGGGGTGTCAATGAGAGGCTTGTCTGGTGTAGGCTGATTGCTTCATTAATTATGTTTTTTTTCTGTCAACATTTTGTTTCATGGGAAGTGCATAATGTCAGTTTGGCATTTTTGTGTTGGAGGTTAGATGATAAATATGGTGTATTCATCTGAAAATTGACTAATTAGGTTTTGGGGTGTGGGAGGTTTGTATGTGTGTGTTTGTGTACTATAATGTGGTAACATCGGGGCAGCAGGTGGAACAGCAGGTTGTCACATCAAAGTCATTTGGGTCACACTAATGCAAACATGCCACACCTACATGGTGCTTTAGCATTTCGAGAGACAAATATGAACTGAAGGTTACAGGTTGTATACCCACAAAAGCTAAACACACACAAAAAAAAACACAGGACTTTCACCCAGGAGTTTGTGTTTGTGTCCCATGTGAAACCCAAAGTTAATGTTGACTGTTTTTACAGTGACTACTTAAAGGTCCAATATGTAATATATTTACTGTAATAAATCCAAAAATGACCCCAATACATCATCAGATATTAAGGAAACATGCTAAGTTGAAATACTATCTTTTCTGACAACAATGCTAATGCCAGTATTTTCTCCTTTTGAAATTTCCGTTCCGTGATGGAAATTCTGTTTGTGTTTCGGCCTGTGTGTTGTTATCAACTGCCCAGTTTGACAGCCAGGCCAGGTTGCCAGATATACCTGTAAAAACATAAACCCAGCGCGCTACAGCTGTAAGGTTAGTACAGCCATGAAAGCAGCAAACAAACGAACAGGATCAACGGAGATAAATTCTACACGACCCGAAAAAAAAACCTGGCATGTTTCTAACAGTTGAGTGACCAGAGACGTAACAAACCCCGGGTAAATATTGGAGATGTATTTGAAGGATGGGACAGCTTAGAGCCCAAAAGGACACAGAGTTGGCTAATTTCCTCCTGAATAGGTAAGCATTAGCTTCAGGCTAATTTATCACGGCTACAAGGGACGGACATTTGTGTACTAACATAATATATAAAAATATATATATATATTTTTTTTTTTTTTTTTTTTTTTTTTTTTATATATATATATATATATATATATATATATATATATATATAGCTAGAGTACCCAAGTTACTTGCAAAAACAAACTGAGACACAGCCAGTAAAGTGATCCCAACTGGTCCTGGCTAACGCTGACATGCTAACCCTGCTAATGTTACAGGAGGACCAGGCAAGCGGCCACAGCTGTTTACGTGTAGGCTGTAACGGTGAGTTTTTTTTAAGCCAAGAGAGGGGGGCTGTAAATCAGGAAGAGAGGACCGTGAGTTTCCGGTGTGTTTAGCGATTGTTGCCCTAACTCTAAGCCAATAAAGTGTGTTAATCATTGAAAATGACGGCTTTTGACTGGGAAGTACACTCGACTGCTAGTATTTATTTATTTTTTTTAAATGCAGTTACAGGTGCTACTGTAGGATTATTTTACATTGTGGAATGGCACCTTTGCTTTAGTAGGCTACTTGACATACGCTTTTTCCCCTACTAGGTGTTAAACAAACAGCTGATTATTACTCCAATAACCTTGAAGGATAAAATGGTTAAATGAAAAGGAACCAACGGTCCAACAAAAATACAGTGTATCTCTCTTTTGAAACTCAGTGGATAAATATGGCTGTGCTCAAAGTAGTTTAAATAGGCTACTACAGTGCCTTGCGAAAGTATTCGGCCCCCTTGAACTTTTCGACCTTTTGCCACATTTCAGGCCTCAAACATAAAGATATATAACTGTAATTTTTTGTGAAGAATCAACAACAAGTGGGACACAATATGAAGTGGAACGAAATTTATTGGAATTTCAAATTTTAAAAAATAAAAACGAAAATTGGGTGCAAAATCAGCCCTTAAGTTAATACTTGTAGCCACCTTTGCTGCGTACAGCTGTAAGTCGCTGGGGTATGTTCTATCAGTTTTGCACATCGAGAGCTGACATTTTGCCCATTCCTCCTTGCAAAACAGCTAGAGCTCAGTGAGGTTGGATGGAGGCGTTTGTGAACAGCAGTTTTCAGTTCTTTCCACAGATTCTCGATTGATTCAGGTCTGGACTTTGACTTGGCTATTCTAACACCTGGATATGTTTATTTGTGAACCATTCCATTGTAGATTTTGCTTTATGTTTTGGATCATTGTCTTGTTGAAGACAAATCTCCGCCCAGTCTCAGGTTTTTGCAGACTCCATCAGGTTTTTCCAGAATGGTCCTGTATTTGCTCCATCCATCTTCCCATCAATTTTAACCATCTTCCCTGTCCCTGCTGAAGAAAAGCAGGCCAAACCATGATGCTGCCACCACCATGTTTGACAGTGGGGATGGTGTGTTCAGGGTGATGAGCTGTGTTGCTTTTACCAAAATAACGTTTTGCATTGTTGCCAAAAGTTCGATTTTGGTCATCTGACCACAGCACCTTCTTCCACATGTTTGGTGTGTCTCCCAGGTGGCTTTTGGCAAACTTTAAACGACACTTTTATGGATATCTTAAGAAATGGCTTTCTTCTTGCCACTCTTCCATAAAGGCCAGATTTGTGTAGTATACGACTGATTGTTGTCCTATGGACAGAGTCTCCCACCTCAGCTGTAGATCTCTGCAGTTCATCCAGAGTGATCATGGCTCTTGGCTGCATCCCTGATCAGTTTCTCATTGTATGAGCTGAAAGTTTAGAGGGACGGCCGGTCTCAGAGATTTGTAGTGGTCTGATACTCCTTCCATTTCAATATTATCGCTTGCACAGTGCTCCTTGGGATGTTTAAAGCTTGGGAAATCTTTTGTATCCAATCCGGCTTTAAACTTCTCCCACAACAGTATCTCGGACCTGCCTGGTGTGTTCCTTGTTCTTCATGATGCTCTCTGCTTTACACGACCTCTGAGACTATCACAGAGCAGGTGCATTTATACGGAGACTTGATTACACACAGCTGGTTCTATTTATCATCATTAGTATTTAGGTCAACATTGGATATTCAGAGATCCTCACTGAACTTCTGGAGAGTTTGCTGCACTGAGTAAAGGCTGAATAATTTTGCATCACTTTTTCAGTTTTTATTTGTTAAAAAGTTTGAAATAGCCAATGAATTTCATTCCACTTCATAATTGGGACCCACTTGTTGTTGCTTCTTCACAAAAAATTACAGTTTTATATCTTTATGTTTGAGGCCTGAAATGTGGCAAAAGGTCGAAAAGTTCAAGGGGGCCGAATACTTTCGCAAGGCACTGTATGTTACCATTATTCAGTAAAACTGTCTTCTGTTCCTCCTCCATTACCGAAAAAATGTATATGTTGCACAAATTCAACTGTACATGCAGTATGTATGTGTTGAGCGGGTAGTAATCTATGTTGAAATGTCTGCTGGAGTCATTTGCCTCAATGTCCACAGTATTTTAATGGGTGGAAGAGATTCCCTCTAGATAAAAGTGATAGATGCAGGCTATTACAGGTCCACCAATTATTGCAGGGTTATGGAGACGGAAACACTAACACAAGAGCAGAGTGTGCAGTGTGCATGAGGTGAGACGAAAATTGTAATCACGGTCAATTTAATTGGAAAAAAAACCCTGGTCACTGGTGCAGGGATGTTTTGACCAGTAAGACCGTGACAGACACAGTACAAGGAGAACAACACCCCATGACATCTATAAAGGGTCATTACAAGTAAATACAAGTGGAAAGCAGACAAGCATTGGTTATCATTCTAGTATACATCAATTACTCTGCAGCTGTGTGCACTAAAGAAATATTTTACAATACAAAGGGTGTGGTTTAAGACAAGTTGTACATAAAGGAGTTCTAGTGTATAATGCAATTTGGAATAAAAGCAGATCAGAACACCAGTCTGCAAATTTGAAGTGCTTTAATGCTGTTTTTTTAATAAATAGCAGGAACACAGGATTTCCTAATTCCCTACTAGGAAAAATAAAAAAATAACAGCATTCAAAGCACACTTTTACTTTCCCTCAGCATTTACAAAAACATAGTATGAGACAGGATACTTTGCCTGTTAAAAAGCTGTTTCTGCATAGAAGTATTGTGTCTGCTTTTGTTACATTTTTCTAAACAGCTAAGACAATTTTGCTGTGTTTTTTTAAACAGGTGTTGCTTGAATGATGCAGTACAAAAACCTAGGAGGACTCTCTTACACACCAGATATCAGGCATTCTCCTCCCCTTCAGCTATCTCTGCTATCTATTTTCTTCTTCTCCCTGCTCCTTTTCTTTCATAGAATATGCATTATGTTCCTACATATTAAAGCTTATATTTTGTGTGGAATTCTGTGTTACAAGTGTAAACTGAAGTGATTGAAAAAAATAAAGTACGAATGAAAAAATACACTTTCTTGATATGAATTTACTGTTGCTGTTTTTGGGGTTCTAATGTGGCCAGTTAAAAACAAAACACCAGTCTACAGTAGGGAATCTAAATCATCATTTAACTTTTAATATTGTCACATAATCCAGCTGCTGTTCGTGGAGAATATATGTTCACATAACTTGTTGACAACCCAATCTACATCGTGATCATTTCCCAAAAATTACACCCTGTTAAAACCCAGGATACACAAACACAATTGTATGCAGTCTGCCTTTGGTTCTTTCTCTCTCACGCACTTCCCCTCTTCTGCCTCCTCTGCCCTTGTCAGAACAGTTACATTCACTGTCCTGCGCAAAAAGAGAAGATGGGTCCCAGCGATTTATTCACTTGTCTATTCAGTTTGACAACTTCATGCAGCCTGACCTTTGACCTCTCTCACTCTGACAGGAACATGTATGAATCCCACGTTGCGATGGACGGGCCCTCGCGCCTCTGCGCGTGTCGGGGTTACTGGCGTACACCGCTCCTTGCGACCGTGCATTTGCGCAGCACTCAGACACTGCAAATCGTCACCAATGAAAAGGGAACTCCCTGCTGAGTTCAATGATACCTCACACAAGACTCTACGTCATACAGTCCATTAGCTGTGAAAGGGGGCGTGGCTAAAGCATAGGGGGCGGGCCAAATCATGACCAATGAAAACTTAACTTTCTGTTGAGTTCAATGATACCTCACAAAATAGTGGACAAGAAACGGGTCATTAGTTATTAAAGAGGGCGTGGCTTAATCATATGGGGCAGGGCAAATCGTTACCAATGAAAAGGGAAGTCTAGGAAAAGGGGCGTGGCTAACGCATAGGGGGCGAGTCAAACCATCACCAATCAAAAAGTAACTCTATATTTTATTTTTATTTTATTTAAGTTTATTTGAATAGGGACAAGTATGTTACATAAACTCATGTTACATACTACAACATTTTAGCTGAAGCTAATTCTCAATGTCAGTCCCTAGTGGGCCTTTACATAAAGTTCAACAATACATAGTTAAAATAAACATAATGATACAGTATAACACAATAACAACGAAACCAACAGTCAGTGGTCACATTTTTGACCTCTGATTAAAGAGTCTTTCAGTTTGTGTTTGAGAAGGACCCAGTTTGACTCTCCTTTCAGTTCAGTGGGTAAACAATTCCAAGCTTTTGTGCCTTGTACAGAGAAAGCTGATTGTCCAAATGAAGTACTACATTTCGGGATCTGACAGTTCCCGTTCTGAGCTCCTCTAGTCCTTGAACCCACAGCCCTGAGAGCAACTATGCACTCACTCAAGACCTGCGGGGCTTGCTGATTTAAGCATTTAAGCATCAGCTTCAACAAAGAAAAGTTAATAAAATCTGCAAAAGATAAAATGTTTAAATTCCTCAGACCAACACAATGATGTGACCTAATGGGTTTCCTATCTAGGATTTTAACTGCTCTGTTATAAATCATTTGAATTGGCTTGACTGTGGTAACAGTAGCCTGTGACCATGGGCAGATGCAGTAACTTATATGCGAGAAGATCATCACTCTGCTGTGTTCAATGATACCTCACACAAGACTCTACCTTAAATGGTTCAAAAGCCATAAAAGGGGGCGTGGCATGTATACATGGGCGTGGTTATAGTATAGGGGCCGGCTCAGTATCACATGTAGACCAGACATTCTTTCATGTAAATTGGATGATGTTTGTCATATAAGGGGCGCTATGACCAAAAGTCAATATTGGCCTGTAGATGTCCTCAGGCCTGGATTCTTGTTGATTGTGGGAAATTTCAAGCAGATATGACAATGTACACTGTAGTTACAGCCACTTTCTCGTTCATTGCTAAACTCAAAATGGCCGCCACCCCACGCCCACACCGTTTAAGGTGTTGAGATGGTACAGACCAAATTTGAAGTCCATCGGATGAAATCTCTAGGAGGAGTTCATTAAAGTCTAGCACCTTGACTTTTAGGCCTACTTCCTGTTGCCACTAGGGGGCGATATGACTTTGAGCCAATATGGGCCTGTAGATGTCCTCGTGGTTGGACTCTTATGAATCCTGAAAAGTTTCGAGCCAACTGAACAATGTTCACTAAAGTTACACCCACTTCCTGTTTCGATGGCGAAACGCACAAAATGTAGTGCCGCCGCGCCACGGCCATGCCCTACGACGAAAAGTTTTTCTTTTAAACTTTTCATCTTTTTGAAGTTGATCGGATGAAATCTCTAGGAGGAGTTCGTTAAATAATAATCGCACTAATTTCGAACTTTCAATTTAAAATGACAGACTTCCTGTTGGATTTAGGGTATGGCTCCAATGACATTTTTTGTACGTCTTGACATGCTACATATGTGTACCAAGTTTCGTGAGTCTACGTTAACGTACTGCAGGGGCTCAATTTTTTACATTTTGTAGGGCGCTAGCGAGCCATTTTTGTGCGCCTATTCCCGAAACCCTTAAAATACGTAAATTTCACCAGAATTGATGCGACCGCCAATTTTGGTGAGTTTTTGAATATGTTAAGCCCCTCAAAAAGGCGATTCATTTACCAGAGGAAGAGTTCCTTCAGTTTCAATAGGGCCTTTGCTGCTGTCAGCGCTCGGGCCCTAACTACCTTAATTTGGTAAATTTTTTATGCATGGTGTTTCCAATTCCTTTGCTCCTAAATGGATGGATAAAATAGATATAACAATGAGTAAGATGTCTTGTTGTGGGTGATGATCCCTGCTTCATTTACTTGCTTGCATGTCACCCTGTTCTCTGTACGCATGCATTCCTGTCAATCTTAAGTGTAAACAGTCCAATAGAAAAAATGGCAAGACATAAAATAAAGTAAAACTCGATGAGGAAAGACAGGGTTCGAAATGACAGTCGGTATAACTTCATTTTTTGGGGTTCTATATAAAAGCACTTAAGATGCAAATAATCAACATAAAAATGCAATAATATTACATGGAGCAATACATGTTAAGCATTCTTCTAGTGCTCTTCTTCAGGCAGCGACCCTGAGAAAGAGCAATGAGCATAACAAGCTGTCAGCTCCAATGGCTTAAGGAAATGTCGCCTTGCCTTACAGTAGAAACATATATGGTTAAGGGTAAACAAGACACTTTAGAAAAGGTTCGGGGACCATTTTGGGGTTTTGTTGAGCAAAGTAAAAAAAATGAAATACTGGCTAGTGAGGGGAACTCTGGGTAATTTACCATGCTCTATGCATGTGGGGTGGTGGCGCGAGACACCTGATTGGCTTGTGTCACTGTGTTTCATCAAAACTATGTGCCAAAAATGTTTTATCCTTCGTTGTTTGTCTTTTGTTGCTGTAGTTTTTAATGTAATATTTTTTCTACATATTCGTTTAAAAAAAAACAAATACACATTGTTAAAAAACAAACAAGCTGTCAGCGTTGCTTTGTTCATTAATATTGTATATTGTACAATAATGAAGGCTACCATACAGGTCTGATCAGTAATCAGAACTTAAATTATAGTTCAATATGAACTTAAACATAACTTTTTTTTATTCTAAATGTTGCATCTTATTTTAATATTAAAACCTTCATATAGTCTTGGCTTACCAAAACTCTTCTGAGTGGTTTTGGCACTAATCCTTAGAATTACATTACTGAATATAGTTTAAACTACTTGTACTGAAAAGTTACCATTTTATCAGCCTCCGTCACGTTATGCTGTCTGTTCGGTAATTCAATCAGCCGTTTGCTCTGAACACTTTTAGTTTGCAACCTTTGACTTACTGCAGGGCTCCCGACCTCTTCCTGAATGCCTAGATGTGAAAATGAGTCAAATGATTTACAGGCTTTTAGATGAATTACAAATATGAATATTAATCTTCCCAACACACACTGTGTGTGAGTCAAATATTAATTCCAAAAAAGGATGTTTTTGCATTACATGAATGCCAACCAAAATCATCTCTCACCCCACGAGGCATCCTGACCCCGGGACAAAAACAAAAGCTGTGAATGGATTATGAGTTTTTGATGAATATTGCGGAAAAACGACTATAATTTAACAACACGAGACAAACATATGCATCACTGTCTCACATGACAACAGTGAACTTGTGAAAAATAATCTAATAAATTGCAAAATCGGAAATAGAATATTAAAAGCCCACCACCCTGTGCACAGCAATAGCTCCTGATCCAGCCAGGTGTCCTGTGAGCCCATTATTATTCAATAAATGCAACTCAACCAAACCCCTGGTGACAGGGTAAACTGCTCATTGTTCATTTATAACAAACCGGTCTCACAGCAGTTTAATAGTTTGACACATCCACCGTGAACACGAATCAATAGATTAAATAACGTGACCATTTCACGAACTGCCGTGAACTGAGACTGGGTTGTTTATAAGTAATACAGTAGATACAGAGAGATATGTATTAATCCCATGGGGAATTGAAGAAAAATGGGGCTATGATCTAATTTACAAAGAAAGATTGTTTAAAAAAAACCCTCAGTTGATAGATTACATAAACCCACTTTATGGCCAAATATATGTAGACACCCAGACAATGTAGACTCAGAACTAAATAGTAGGCATTAATATGCTGCTCTCAAGGCTCAGCCACACCAGCATTTAAACAGTGAAATGTTTTTGAGATTTTGTACATCCCTGCAAATATTTACATCAAGTTTAACCTGTTTCTTTAAACTGTATTATTCCTTATAAAGGCAGTATAGTTTTACTCCCAGTTCTCCCACCTAATTCAATGTCAAATCTTTTTTTTTCAAACAGTCATGGAATACAATACAGGTAGTGAAATGAAATAACATTGGGCTATTTTGTGGTCAAACTTTAAGATATTGCGTCCAATAAAAGATTTATCAAAAAAAAAAAGAAAAAAAAAGATATTGCGTCCAACAATTCTAATAACATAATGAATTTGAGGTTTAATGAAGCTAAAGTGATTTCAGTTGCAGGTTTACCTTCCAGTCCCGTCTCTGAATGGCGGGGCAACCCCGTCGATGAAAACCACCTGGCAACTCGTTGGACCGCCCACTCCCCCTCCGCCCGGCCCCACCTGCATGTGTCCCCCTCCACACCGCTGTGAGACCATTCATCGACACAGGATTTTACAGGCGAGAGCTACAGGCTGTAAGCTCCACATCGAGCGGATACATCGCTCACTCGGCCGGTATTTCGCACCTCGCCTCTGAAGAAAGAGAAGAAGGAAGGAGGGATGCGCGCAGGGTCCTTGAACGCCACAAATAAGTTCCCGAGGCTGAAAGAAAGAGGACTTTCCTGTTGATTCAGCTCTGATCTTCTCCTCACCTCACCCCGGCACATTTCAGGAATATTTCTGGAGCGCACCTCTCACATCTATATGGCAAAGTTCCTGGCTGAATTACTGGGATGCACACTTCCAGACAAGGGCACTCCACCTTTGTTCGAGGTAAGGAAGCTTTTAAAATGCACTTACTAGACCCCCAGCTGCATGAATCCATCACCAATACTCTAATACTCTAATGCTGAGTTTTTATCCATGGAGAAAAAAAGGGCACATCAGGCTGTCTGTCTGTTCACTTCATGGATTCTCTATGGCAACAGGAGGCTAAGGCTTTGTTCATCAATATGATTGACAGTTGCTATGCTGTAAAGCACTTCATTAACAATGATCCCTGCGGGTGGGTTCAGGTTTGAAAGTGCTGCTGCAACAGTGCTCTCTGCACACTCACCGTTTCATTACGGTGACAAGATGTTTATCCAGAGTATTTCCGCGGGCTGCGGATTAATGCGCATTATTTTCGTCTTTACGCTCACGAAAATTCGAAATATCCGCTTATGGTTTATCTCTGGCGCTCTTAATGAGTAGTTTGTAATGACTTTTAGTGGTGGGTTTCTTTTTCTTTCTCCTGTCCTAACGCTGTGTTGTTGTTTTCATAGTGGATGTTTTTTTAAATAATTTTTTTGAGTGAATTCAATCCTGGCAAAAACGATTTCGGCATGATTATAGACTTTACTGTATATAGTGGTGATTTGTGCTGTATTGCATGTGGCAGCAAGTGGTTTTGTGTAAGAAATGGCAGGGACTCAAAAGCTGCTCTTATTTGGGTCAGTGTGACACACACACACACACACACACACACACACACACACACACACACACACACACACACACACACACACACACACACACACACACACTGTCAGCTCTACCTGGATTGATGGATAATCTGCTGTGAAAGAAAATGTCTCTTGTAGCAGAACTTTTTTGGTCCCCTTTTCAGGTGGTTCTCTGTAGGACTGCTGTTGTGTCATATAATTATACACCGAACCAGTGCTAAAGGGCTTGTGACTTATTAATAGATTAGTGAATTATCAACACTTTTGACAGATTTATTATTGCATTCGTTAATCAAGTAAAATACCAGTGTTTTGCTGGTTACCTTCCTTCAAATTTGCTTTTCTAGCAAGAGGTGTTCACTACACGTACAAACACGTTTATCAATATATGCATTCACCTCGTGTTGGGGCCTTCACTGATGTACCTTCTGAAGAACTACATAGTCAGGGACTACAAATCTTTGAACTGAACTGAACGTAGTAATTCGAGTTTAAGTTTGAAGTAATTTGAATCAGCAAAGTGATTCATGATTTCCACCTCTTACTTCTCCTCACTGTAAACTGGATGCCTTTTAGGATTTTGGCCATTGGTCAGACAAGTGACTGGAAGTTGTTGATATTTTATTGAACAAATGATGATTGATTAATGAAATAGTCAACAGTTTAGTTGAAAAATAAATAGTATGTATTTCAGCGCTGCACTTGAAGTGTTCCACACCTCAGTGTGTGGGGCTGATGATTTCCCCTTAGTCTCAGAGGTTATGAGACAACTGCTCAATATTATTGACCCTGATTTTTTTTCTAACTTTAGCTTTTTCCTTGTGAATTACTGGAGAGGTGGATAGATGCAGCTGAAGGGAAGTTTGGCCTTATTTGGTGCCAAGATTAGTGACTGAACTGGGAACATTTGTAGCACTAGACTAGTTTTTATTGCTGCAAAAGAGGGTGTGAGTGAGATCAAGTAAACCTAAGGCCTCCAGCTGCACTATTAACTCGCAGTACAGGACAGCATGGGAATTGCATGCACCATAATTCAAACAAAACCACTTTAGACACAGCAGTGGATCTGTGTTGGGGACTAGCTACACTGTGTTCTCAATATAAAGTTCTAGAAACACTGATAACTACTGTCTTTATGAGTGGAGAAAAGCCATCAGTAAGTTTGACTTTGGGTAAGAAGGTAACACAGGAAGATATCCAATTAACAAATGTATTCTTAAAAGATACATTTATTCATTTATGTTTTCATTTTATGAATGTTCTCAGGTTACAGACATATTTTTACCAGAGAGGAAAGTAACACGGATGATAGGATATGGAAATTAAACCGATTAGTTGTGTCGTATGAGCTTTTGTAATATTGTGAATTTTATGTCCGTCTCCATTGATGAAAATAATCCAGAAAACCAATTACAATACTTTCTTATCTTTGTTTCTGTGATTTAGTCCTTGTTTAAAATGGGACCTGACAGGCATTGCATAACACCAGGTTTAAATCAAAAAACGGTTTTAAATTTATTACACACACACACACACACACACACACACACACACACACACACACACACACACACACACACACACACACACACACACACACACACACACACACACACACACAAAACCACCAGCCGTAATCCACAATCACCACAGGATTGTTAATCCATCAGGCATCATCTCTGACTCACACATGTTAAAATCATCTCAGAAATGTGTCAGAGGATCATCAGAGTAACTTCTGGGAAAATGAATTGATGACCTGCTCTGTTCTGGCTTTACAGTGGACAAAGATTAGATTCACAGGCTGTTATATAAAACCTTATTTACTATTGCACCTTCAACCATGAATTTCTTGAATAGACGCACTGCTGACATTTCTTTGAGACAAAGTATTTTTTGGAGACGGAAATGATGTAACTTAAGTTTATTTATTTCAAAAAGGGACAGTGTATATTAATGAACATTTCGAGGAATGTAAATATACAGGATTATAGCCAAAGGCTAATTTCCATCCTTAGTCCTGACAGGTTGATGGTCCCTATAAGTTAAGTTAAATAAATAAAACAAATCAGAGTAGAACATCACAACAAAAAATTACATAAATTACAGATGCAGAGCAGAGGACAAATTACAGATTATCCCAGCTAATGACAACAGGTTTGATTTTGCAGTAGCCATTTTTTAAACTATAGATTATAGATTTAAAAACAATAATTACTGTTTCTTATTCAGTGTAGTTCAACCGCAATTAAATTAATAAGGTGTTATATTGTCAATGCGCTGTATTTGATCCTCCTACAACCTCTGTAATCACAGAACGGTTTTCTTTACGTGAACACTCGCAAGTCATTGGAACCTTTTTTTTCCCCATCACCACAATCCATCCCATCTGACGTGAACGAGGTATAACAAAAGAGACTATTTTGTGTTGCATTATGGGAAATGTAGGATCAAGCATTTTGAGGTTGATTTAGCGACCAAAAGTCAAGATAACTCGGCTTCTGCTGCTCCAATTTAAATCACTAGGGTACACCTTTTAACTTTTTGTTTTCTGTTTATCCAGTTACATATCTGCCTACAACGGTGATAGTTTTCTAAGTGAAAAATAACAATCTTATACTTCTGAATCCACAACATTAGAAGTAACCACTGTCTGAGGATTGCAAAGGTCTTAGCTGCACAATTCTGCGAGCAGCTGTCACAAATACATAATGCTGACGTTTCCCAAATAAAGGCTATAATTAGACTGCCATGTGCATTATGTAAACATGAGACAAGGCTGAGGGCAGTTAGTGAGGATGGGATGTTCTTGGATGCGGTGTCCAGTGATACTGTACCTGTTCTGGGAGGTTCATCCAGCAGTACAAGCACTTACTTGTGTTTATACAAGTTTAACATTTCCTTTCGTTCACTTAAAGGAAATGCAATATCCTTAGCTCAGATTTGCATTTCTAATAGTGAATCCGTGTTCGTTTATTCACAAATTAGGGTGGACTTCCATTTTATTAACTAGAGAATCAAGCTGCAGCAGTTGCAAGACAAACATGTTATTTGCTACTAGAATACAATTAAACTGTTGTAACCTAAGCAAATGTGTCCCCTGGGAGATAAATAAAAAAAAAAAAACATTTATACTTTCTACCTTATCATTTCTGAATTATAACCGTCAACACATTTCTGTTCACTCAGCACTCTAGTGCATCTCTCCTCCTGCATTTCTTTGTCTTGTGCTCACGTTTTTCCTTGCACTTTGCCACATTTCTTCTTTCAGGTTCTTTCTCTCTCAGTTTCGAACTCGTCATTCACTCACGTGCAGTACTGTCTGTTACTGCTGCCAGGCCTCCTCTCGCTTCTCTCTCTTTATTCTCTGCAGCCTTAAAAGCGAGGCTTTATTCATGGCATGTTTTGGTTTTCAAAGGGCAGAGAAAAAGATTATCATAACTGTACTCTCAAGGCTTGTCTGCACATTTTTGAAAAGCTGTGTGCGCAAATTCAGAGAAGTCCAAAGAGGTGGTTTTCAGTGGAGGAGAGTTTAAGAAAAATATGTGGACATTGATTGTGACATCAGAGAATAAGTTACACTGCAAGAATACTAAAGTATATAACGCACATGCATGTATTCTATGCTCAGTGTGATGCAATGGGAAAGCTGAGTATAAAAACTCAAACGTATACATTTCTTCAGTTCCTTGCGTTTATGCAGCCAGTTGAAAGTCGTGCAAATACCTGTTTTGTACTACACACACACACACACACACACACACACACACACACACACACACACACACACACACACACACACACACACACACACACACACACACACACACACACACACACACACACACACAAACTTCAACACATAAAAAACACACACTCCACTTCTCTAACACAATACGCACTTTCATCATCCGACATCACTAAACTGTCAAATATAATCATATGAGGGATAAAGTGTTACATAACGGTCTGTCTGGGTCCAGACTCAGAGATGACATTTTTGCTGCATTTCATTGGTAATTCCACTTCCCCCTACCCCCCAAGCTGTTGGTATTACGTAACAGCATACGTCGCATGGAGGCCACTTGGAGAGCAGAGGGAAAGTGGGTTTGGGAGGAGCGGGGGATATAAATGTAACGCACCTGCACTTTTAGGCTTAGCGCTATACTCCTATTTTACAAATCATCAGAAATACCTGCAGAGTAACTGCAAGGAATTGTGGGTGATATCCACCTCTGGAGTGACCATGGTTGTTCAGTCGCTCCCTCAGCTAGGCCTGGCAAACTCGATTTCCTTTTAAGGATTTAATTTATTCTGTGTCACTAAACTGATCCGGGTTGTGCAAGTCACTTGAGTCAGTATTGTGTGCTACATCGGCTCGAGCCGAGGCGAGCTCGCATTGACTGTCTGCTCGACCTCATTGTATTTTAACATACTACATTTATACACCAAACCTACAGTAGGCCTAGCTAGGCTACGCGCAGAACATTGTATGTTATTTCAGAAGTGAAAGAATGGCTTTTGTTGTTGATTTGATTTACCCTGAGCTCGAGGAGAGACTCGTCTGAATCAGATCCACTCATGACTAGGGCTGCTTGATTATGGAAAAAAACATAATCACGATTATTTCGGTCAATATTGAAATCACAGTAATTTGACACGATTACTCGTTAACTTCTGGAAAGATGCTGCAATTATTGAACTTAAAAAACTGTGGAAAAAGTTAAATAAATCAACAAACACATCTGTGAAATTTGCCTTAATACTTTTCCTCTTCTCTGTAATTAAATTCTAATGCTTCATTTGTTGAGATTAATTTGTGTGGATTTGTTTTAAAATGTTATGCCAATAATTATGTTTCTGTAATTTGTCACAAATCAAGGCTATGAAGGCATGTTGTTGAATATGAATCAAGGGGCTATGGGTTGAAAATAGGGAGAAGTTGCTAGAATACCAATTGGACTTAAATTAATAGCTTACATTTTTTTACCACAAGTCTTGTTAGTTGTTGGCTGTTCCTTGTACTCCATGACGCATGATCTTTTTAAGATCTTTTGCATTGCCATTGTGATAGATTTTCTGTTTTGAATGTTTTGTCCACATTCTTTTATTCACGTATTCAGATCTGACTTTGCTATAAGAAGACATCGTTTGCTGTGATTTGCAGTGAGCACTGCTGCAGAAAACACACTGTTCAATTGATCTGTAATTTAAAAACGATCCTTATATACACAATCCGAGACAGGAAAAAAATGATGGAAACTGCAGCTTTTCTAGACAATAAAATTGTGTTGCTGGTTGAAAGCCAACAAAAAATTGTCTCACTGCAGCATAAATTTGAATTTCAAGGCTAACTGTGACACGTTAGAGCGAAAAGAATCCCTTTGTGCATCACTTCTCTTGCTACTGCAGCTTGTTCTCTGGCTGCTTGTAATCGTCTGCATGTCAGCTGAACACTGCATTCAGTGTTTTAAGTGTGTTTCACCCTGAATGGTCTGCTAGTTTACCTCTGCTGTAGCACTACAGCCATGCCTACGTATGGGTACTGAGTGGGATGCAACACTGTCCAGACACTCAATCTTTAATGTGACAACACATTAGGGGAGTGTTACAGCATGTAAGATGGGACACTGAAAAATGACAGTAACAGAACAACCACTGTAGTATATTGTGGTTCTCTAAGTCTTATATTGTTGGTTGTTGAAGAGGTGATGTACTGTACGGGTGCTTCTACCTAGCAAACATGACACTATTGATCTTATAGTAATGTCACTCAGCTAGAGTATAATGACTACTGTACTATATATACTACTGTTATGTCAACAGAGCTAGTTGTTAATATGTAGATATAGATATCTCCCCCTGTGTAGTTTAAAATTATTTTTGCAGCTGCGTGAGAGGTATTTTTGCAGCTGCGTGAGAGGTTTGTGTTTTTTGTTCGTCAGCAACTTAATTGCAGCTTCATGTCTGCACAGTGCTCAGAATTGTTTCACTTCATTATCACTTTTCTTTAAAGTGATGTTTCTTAACTCAGATACTAGTCTGTGCGTGCGTGCATGTGTGTCTGCTCTGTGTAGAGCCAGCATTCAGTTGAGTATCAACCACCTTTTTCAAGTGTTGAAGTGAAGAAAAAAGAAGGTCAAAATGCTTGAGAGAGAGAGAGAGAGAGAAACCAAATACCATTTTACTTTGAATAACACCCAAATTATACCTACCTTGGTCTGACCATATCTGCATCAGGGAATTTCAATAAAGCCATACATTCACTTAAAGAAAAAGCACGCAGGGCAATGTATGCTTTAAAAACCAAGCTGTTCAGCATTAACATCCCAATTAGAATCTGGACTAAAATATTTGATAGTGTAATTGTACCGATAGCACTTTATGGAAGTAGATTGGAGCATGACTCCTGGGACAAGCACCCGATAGAGACCCTACACACAGAATTCTGTAGAAAATTTCTAAACGTTCAAAGGAAAACCCCAAATAACGCCTGTCGAGCAGAACTGGGACGTTTCCCATTACTGCTAAATATACAGAAACGAGCTATTACATTTTGGACACATCTTAATTTAAGCCAAAAAGACACACTTCATTTTAAAGCACTAAAAACCCAAGAGCTGAATCCTGAAAACAGTGCCCTCAGTCAGCTGATGGTGAAGCTAACCAATGAGGCTCCCATTAGCACTGGTTCAAAACAACTCAACAGAACAAAACAGATTATGAATCATTCAAAAGATCAATATTCTCTAGATCTAAAGCAGAGACGGGTCCTGACCAAATACAGACTCAGTGACCACCAACTGGCCGTAGAGACAGGAAGACTCAGGCAGACATGGCTGCCCAGAGAGGAACGTATATGTGCTCACTGCTCAACAGGGGAGATAGAAACAGAGATGCACTTCCTCCTCCACTGTGAAAAATTCTCTTCACTAAGAGACTTTGGAAAAATAGCCAACAAAATGGCAAATTTCTCAAGGTTAACATCAGAAGAGAAGCTGGTAGTTGTCCTAGGAGAAGGGACAGCAGCCCCACTGGCAGTTAAATATGTATCTGCCTGCCACAACCTGAGGGACTCACCACTATAAGATTGTACAAAACTGTTAAGTATTACATTGTGTTATGTAATTGTTTTGTAATGTAGTATGCTGTATGTTTATTACACTGTATAGAATATATGTGACACCTACTGTATGTATTTAATATGTGATATGTACTATAAGCATTTTCTGTAAACTGCTTTGGCAACAACATGTTTTTTGTTCATGCCAATAAAAGCAAATAAAAAAAAAAGAGAGAGAGAGAGAGAAAAAAAAAAAAAAAAAAAAAAAAAAAAAAAAAGAGAGAGAGATATTTGGCAAGCATAAAAGAAAGCTAAAGAATAAAGAAATCCAAGGTAATCTTAAAAATACAACTTTTAAAAGCTTCCATCGCTATGACAACCACTGAAATCTCTCAATGAAGCAAAGATGCAGGACAGCTTCCACTCAGATAACAGTAGACACCATTGAGTTGATGTTTTTGTCACATTTGAAGCATTCAGCTAGAATACTTCTCTTTGCGGTGGTTTACCTTCAACTTTTCAAACTTTTTCCCAGCTGAAGACAACCAAGTTCAGGGGAAAAATTCCTGGACCGAAACCTTGGCAGTAATGCAAATCTTAGTTGCAGTAATGTCCTTAATAGGGCTGTAATCGGGCCTCAAAAGTTAGGCCCGACAAGGCCTGAGCCCGACAGAATTCGGCCCGAGCCCGACAAGTACATTTTGATTGACAGGTTTTTTAAAAGCCCAAACCTGTTTACAGCCCGACATTATTCAAATGTACCCAGTCCACATGGTCAAAAGTTTTCCACATCTCAGACTTTGCTTTCTTTGCCGATGCAACCAAAACATAATCGGCAGAGGCCAGCCTCCGTTTCACCTCCTCAGCATCCATGTTCGCGCTAATCAAAATGCATCACCTGACCGCTCATTTACGGTGCAACCCGGAGCGCAAGCCCGGCCTGAGCCCATGTAAAATGATAGAAATGAAGACCAAACCTGTCGTGTTCGGGCAAAGATCTTCAGCTCAAGTCCTTAATGTGTAATGATATTCAGAAATTATTCATTTGTGATCATTTCCTGGTGCATAAATATTCTTTTGACACACATGTGCTGATTTCTTGCTCAGACCACGCTGGCTTTTGAGGCAAACTTTAATAGAGAAGATTTAAGGTTAATGGTAATTGAACTGTATGAGAGGACAGCTGTCAAAAGAGAAAGGAAATATAATCTCTAATGATAAGGCAAGGAAATACCACATAGTCCAGACAGAGGCTTTTAAGTTGACTTAGAGGAGCAGAAACTAAATATCTCTCTCACATCAGTTCAGGACATTTTTATTAGAACCTTTTACTGTGTCATAATATCATATTTGTGAGAATGTCATGCTCATTTGGGTTCAGTTTGAACTTTTACTTTCCCAGCATCTGCATTTCATAGACAGTGACATTCAGGAGGAGGCAGAGTGTCTGCATGTCCAAAAGAAAGCCAGAGGAAGCTAAACCTGTGAATACCTGTCAGGTTTTATAGATCGGAGCCGATCATCTTACATCAGGTGTTTTTCTTATTTTTTTGGTCCAATAAATTGGCCTCAATATTGCCCCTTGAATGTCTCCTCACAGACATACAGTCTTTACATCAAATGCATGTTCAGCATTCAGCTTTGGACTGACACACCATTGTGTGTCTCACATGATTGTAAGATGGTTATAAAACATTTCATATTATGGACAGTGCATATTAAAGCTTTAGTGTGTAACTTTTTGATATTAATGAATGTCCGTTACATTCAAGCCGTTGCCAAATGAGTTGCTACAAAGCTTGGCTCCTTGGCTACTAGCAACTGCGTGGAGGGGGTGCGCAATCACGTAAAGTTTTACAGTTCTGCGGAGGCTCCTGGCAGAGCTTTCGCCGTAGCCTACGTAAGTGGCCTGATGTTTATACTTGTGCGCTGGTGTGTGCGTCAAGCCGGCGTGTGTGTGTGTGTGTGTGTGTGTGGGGGAGTGGGTGGTAGAGCGAGGGAGAAGTGAGAGAGTGTCTGCGATTAGCTTTGGAGCGAGTACCGACTCTAGAGTCCTAGTGAGAGAAACAAAGTGTCTCCCCTGTGTTGTCTGACCAAGGTGGAAAATCTTTAGCAGGAAAAGTTAACCCTCTCCTTGATTTCATGTTGTTTATGGAGGAGAACCAGGAAATGAGTCGGGGGAAATGCGACGCTACCAAGCCACGGCCGAGCAGCGTGCGTCGCTGCGACGTGTAGTTAAATTTTTTGTATCCTGGGATTCATTCTAAACCTTATTTGTTTGAAAAATAAATAGATAAATAAATATTTTTTAATTTGACTTAAGGAGACAATTGCATAGTTAATCGCAATTATTTCTGAGACAATTAATTCGACAGCAAAATTTGGAATTATTACAGCTCTAACGCTGCTTGTCTGTGCTCGCATAGGGGGGGAAAAAAATCCTCTGGCTCGTTTGTATTTCTTTAAACCAATCACAACCCTCCTGGGTGTACTAAGCCCCAGATGCGTTGATGCCCTTACAAAATATAGTGAAGAGAGCTGAAGGGGATAAATTCCATTAGAAGAACTAAAATGTTAACAACATTTAACATAATAATAATATTAATCCAGGGTACAAGCGGTCAAAATGGGTTTCCTCAGGAGGGTGGCTGGTGTCTCCCTTAGAGAAGGTCAGTCATCCGTGAAGAGCTTGTAGTAGAGCTGCTGATCCTTTTGCGTCGAAAGGAGCCAGTTGAGGTGGTTTCGGCATCTACAGTAGTAAGGATGCGCCCTGGGCGCCTCCCTAGGGAAGGTGTTCCAATCCAGGCACGTCCAGCTGGGAGGAGGCCTCGGGGAAGACCCAGGACTAGGTGGAGGGATTATATCTCCAACCTGGCCTGGGAACGCCTCGGGATCCCCCCAGTCGGAGCTGGTTAATGTGGCTCGGGAAAGGGAAGTTTGGGGTCCCCTGCTGGAGCTGCTTGAGCTGCTGTCCCCGCGACCCGACCCATGGATGGATAATGATATACAAGAACTACAAGTTGCAACAAAAGCAAGAAACTAACAAAAAGACAAAGAAATAAAGTAACAGACATGTAACAGAAATGTTTTATTTTCAGGTATTGCTGAGTAAAAAGAGTTATATAATCATAAAGCAAGCTATAAATCATCAACCTAGACAGACACCCCAGCATGAAGTGAGGAACCGATCATGTTTTACTGTAGCTCCTCTGTGTTACTGAGAGGGAGATCATACCGGGAAGTCCATCCATCACACTGACAGCTCCATATGTATAAAGTGGATGCTTTTATGTACAGAGCATATGGGAATGAAGAGGAACAGATCAGTGTGTCGATTTTTTTGTCAGTCTAGAAGACGAGACAGGAAGTAGAGACAGCAACAGAGAGAAGAGTAGAAAAACAAAAAAGAAAAAGTTAATTTATTTCTGAATCTCCTTACAATAAAATAATAAGTTAAAAAGTAATAAAAAAGGAATGCTACAGCAGAGTAAAACGGTACAGCAGAGTAAGTGCCGCACTGAGCCCCGGTGCCGTTGCAAAATAGCCTCGGGAAGGAACGTGTACGTTCAAAAGTTTTAGTTGTGCAACAGAAAACTCAGATTGGAAAGGTAGTCTAGCTAGCTGTCTGGATTTACCCTGCAGAGATCTGAGGAGCAGTTCACCATAGTCCTCATAAATCGACCAGAGTTTAAAATTCCAACACAAAGAAAGTGTAAGGTAACAAGACATCAGGCCAAAAAGAAGGACATACGGCGGATTTTCCGGCGGCAAGGGAGCAATCCCGGAAGTGGAAGGTCGTGGATATAGATTATCCTGTATGTGAGCCTGGTCAGTTAGGACCAAAGCGCCTGGTCTGAGCTACGCCAGCTGCACAGGAGAGTTGTTCTTTTAGAGCGAGGTGTCCATCAAACCTAACTGCTAATCAGGGAGTTTTTTTCCCCTTCCTGGCAGAGGAATGACTGTTTGATGAAGACTGTTATCAGAGCCTCCTTTCCTTTCATGACAAAACAGCTGTGCTTTCTCTAAATGTGCCAAGCACTAGAGCGACCAGCTTTCCCATTATCCACAGCCATTTGTGATCAAGTGTCAACCATCACGGCTGAATGACGAAGCCCATCCGCTGTCCCTGAAGATGCACTTTCACTAATAGCTGATAGATACCAGCTCCGAGAAAACTGTTCAGAAGTCAATTAAACCCCAACTTTCCTAGAGGAAGCTAATCTTCTCCAAAAACATGGCTTGCTAAGGCTAATTTGACTTCTTTTACTGGGAGTCTTGGAGGCAAAAAAGTATTGTTCCCTTTTAAGAGGACATCGAAGGCTCAAAGAGATGTGTATTTTGGGATATGACTGCCTTGATTGGCAGGTCTCTTAGGCTGACACACTGGCTAACCACACCTTCAGATACGATTCATCATCTTTGGCAAATTTTGGAGATTTATTGTATTAGTGTGTGTATTTTATAGTTTTATAGTTTGTGTTCTGTACTGTCTTTTATCTATTTAAGTGTGGAGTTTATTGTATTTTAATGGTCAATCTAGGGACGTGCATTGCAATTTAGGTTAGGCTATACATGCCGTGGTGTGTGCATAGGTCAATGCTACATACTTATCCCTATCCAAAGAAATAATAATAATAATAATAATAATAATTTAGATTTTCTAGCTGAAAAAAAACCTGACAAAGATGTTAGCAAGTGGTAAACTCAAATCCAGGTTTAAAATAAACTTCCCTTCCCCACACCCACAGTTACCGTATATGGAAGATCATTTGTGCCACTTGTAAAGAACCCCCCCCGCCCCCCCAACAAAATTACAATTTTCACGATTGAGGTTTTTTGTTAAAAATGTTACTATTTTTCCTTATATTACATCCTATATTATGATACACAACGAGGAGGAGTTATGACATTTTCTTCCATTGATCCAATCCATTGAATCTATCTATCTATCTATCTATCTATCTATCTATCTATCTATCTATCTATCTATCTATCTATCTATCTATCTATCTATCTATCTATCTATCATCTTGTACCACTTGACCACAAAAAACAAGCACTTTTCAAACCAATACAAGTTTATGCTCCATACAGTTTTAACAGACACTTGTAGCACCTAATCAGAAATGAGCATTTTTTGGGGCCATGAATTATGTGAAAGTTTCTCATAATACTAAGTCATAAATACTGTATGAATGAGATTATCTTGGTCACATCCAACATCAGATTCAGTGCTGTTCGTTGTCAGTCTCCGATATGGAGACACTGGCGAACTGACCTAAATGCATCTTTTTTTTTGCCTCGGAGTATAGTTGAGGTATTTAAAGTAAACAGCAAATTAAACACATATATATGTGTGTATTGTGCTGTCATTTTATTGGACCATGAGTCCGTAATAAAGTCCTATTATGTATGAAGGTTAATATGACTGCCCCCATCATACATCATACAACATATATTTATTCCATAAATTGTAGGAACTGACAGGATTACATTTCACTGGAGTTGTATTTTATGATTTCAAATGACAAACAAATTGATTAATTGGTTGATAAAATATCATTAAAAACAAGATACTGAGTCATAACAATCGCTTTTATGAGATTATTTCTCATAGACTCAATAGCTGGAGCTTTATGAAATGCCTTCTCATAATTCTGTCACAAAAAATAATAAACCTACTGATGTGGTGGGTGTGTTTGGCACAGAAATCACATTCTGTTTGTATATACATGTGGTGAATACATGGCTTTGTCCATGTATTTACCCTCTGATGGTTTAACCACAAGGGGGCGGAGTGCAACATATTAAACCGCTTAGTGCCGCTCACTGGTTAACTTTTGTCAGCAGGAGGTCCAGAGAGTGAGATGGTGATCGACTGTGATTTCTCATTTTCTGACTCTGAGGAAACGGTACAGTATTATGTTGGATGTTTTTACTTTGTCAAAAATATGATAATTTCCATGTACTGTTATTGTCAAAATGTTAATTTAGGATGAATTAAGAAAATCTGCTGTAGTAAAATGATGCAGCTGTGTTGCGAAAATAACAACCAATAAGTGATTGAAGAAAAATGACAGATTTACTGTAAATTATACTGCATTTATAAGATTTATATATTTGAAACTGTACCGAAAGAGATATTGTTTCTTTGGATCAGGGCTGTTGCTCTCAATAAAAAAAAAAATAAATAAAAAATAATCCCCTATTGCATCGCTAGCTCTAAACACACGCACACTAGATAATAAGTAAGCTGTTCCCATGCTGTCGGAAATCTAGTCCTTTGTCAGCCGGCCTTGCAGAACATGCACATAAACGGCCCCCTTTTTATCACTGTTAACATAACAGGGGAGAGGATAAGGAGAGGAGGAAAGGAAGGGAAGGTTAGAGGGAAGGAAACAATGGGAGTCAGTCGTGGCGGAGTTCTGCAGGGAACGGAGTGATGATGATTTTCACACGACAGTAAGGGGGCGTCACCAGCTGTCGGTCTTTGTATAAGCAGTCTGTCTGTCACCGCCGCTGGTCACAGGGCAGCTGAAGGTTCAGTGCATTGCTCCACAGCATGCATGTTTCATTTATTTGACCTCTCTGAAAGGGATTCGATCAGGGACTCTCCAGACTCCAGTGCTCTTCTATCTTTGTGAAGATGTTTTAGACATATTGTAAAGTGATGACATTTTCCCGCCACAGAATATATTTTTTTGGCCTTACTGAGAATAAACCGAAAAGATACTGGTTTGTTAACATTAGCAGCCGTAACTAAGGCTAACAGAAAAGACAACATAACGGCATGCACCGAAAACCTCATCATGCAAATTTAGCAAAATGCATGTACATAATATAATCAACAAAGAGCACTGCACACAAAAAATATCACCAAAATCAGAGAAATATAAAATCCGGGTTTAACTTTTCTTAAAATTTGTAAAAGACTTGACTCTAACTTATAGCTGTAGGTTTGCAGAGAGTCAATACATCAATTTACAGTAACCTTGACAGCAACTTTTGAGATTTTTTTTTCTCAGCGTGTGCTTTAAGTTTGCTTTGATGTTTTTAATCAGTTCTCTAGCTCAAGTTTAAAAGAAAAAAGTAAAGTTGGTGGAATGAATTCAAAGCCAGACACAGAAAGTACTATATGTTAAAAAAAATATGTAAAGATGGCGGGAACATCTCTCTACATTGTTCAATAGTTACACTGTAAACATTAGGCGACTTGATGGAGTGAGGCAGATTTCATTTTGGAGGAAAGTCTGGTAGATTTCTGTTCCAGTACAGCATGCATTTTAACTCTGTTCAAATATGCTTTTGGCTGTGGTTTTGATTCCAGGAGGCTCATTCACATGAATAGCAATGAGATTTTCTGGATGCATTCTGCATTCAGGAAGAGGAGACCCCCTGCCATTCATATGCACACAACAGTGTCTCATACACACAGGCTCATGGGCAGAACACACACACACACACACACACACACACACACACACACACACACACACACACACACACACACACACACACACACACACACACACACACACACACACACACATACAGTCATTGCTGAAATCACTGCTCTGCATACATACATTTTCCTACACGCACACAATAGCAGAGGGGGTCCCTTGTCAATATGTGCATGTTAATAGTAGCTTGAGTCTCAGTGCAGACAATCACAATGTTTGCACACAATGAATGTTGTGAAGAGTGAGATTCAATGCTGAGAGTGTTGTGCAAAACAACATAAACTCACATTTCTTGTGACCCACTCCAAACCAGTTATAGCAGAGCATAACATTCACACTGAGGACATTTAGGAGTTTAAAACCAGCTCCATGGATGACCGGCCAGTCAATGTGTGTCGTCATCCTGTGGTGAGCAGTCTTATCTTGGTGAGCTCTTTGGTAATTTACCGCTGGCTCTGATGTCTGTAGCATTTTGATGCATGATAAAATTCCTTTTTGGAATGAGTTTGTCTCTAAAATTCATATTTTTATTGAACAGTCTGTTGTTTTTGGGGTCCTTATACAGTATGTAAAGATGTCACTGAGTTTCATTAAAAAAATATAAATATATACTGTATGTAAATAAACAGAGGTAGAACAGCGTATTACATTTTGCTTTATTTCTTACTACACATGAATGTGAATATGTATTTTCCGAAAAAGTCTGTGAATGGACCTTTTACGAGTTCAATTTTTTTTATAGCACTGTAAGGTAGAGTTAAATGTAATCACATGAGCTGAGCAGGCAGGTGGCGTATCTGTTGTCCCAATTGATCGTACTCTGTCCTCCAGTTGTTGAACTTGCCGAGGTCAAACCCCCCAAGTGTGCAAACCCAAACTTAACATACCCTGTATTAAGACAGCCCATTAGTCGTGTTGCAAACTATTCCTTTTGCAGATGCATTGTAGATTTTTTTCCAGTAAACAGTTTGATGACCTACATCTGTATCAGTTCATTCACACACACACACACACACACACACACACACACACACACACACACACACACACACACACACACACACACACACACACACACAGCAACACTGACTTGTATCCACTTAGTCTAATTCCGTCAATAAACCCATGTCACCAAACTGCATCAGCGCTGATGTTAATGCTGTTAGTCAAAACTGTTAAAAGCTCACTGAGTTGACGTTAACCTGGGAGGAGGGGGGGGCTCCCCCCCACTCCCTCACAACGCCGCCGTGACCCCGCTGACGCCTCATACCTCATTACCACAGGACGACGGATGCACTTAGGTCCCTTGTGCCCTTTATACACACACTCTCACTCTCTCTCACACACATTTCTGCATCTGACCTTCCACAGCAGGCGAGCACACTTCCTGATGAGTGTGTGACCCACTGAACTGGCTCACCTGCAGGGGTGAGGGGGTTCAGCAGTGAGGGGTCGCCGGGGTCGCCGCCCACTGGGACAAGTTTAGCAGATTAGATTGGTTGATTCAAGACGAAAGACATTGACAAAAGACTTCTATCTGCTGTAGGTTCCCAGACAAACAGAAGTGAAATAAATGTGTTTTCTGTTAGTTTAGTTAAATGTAATGGCACCAGACAGAGACTATTATGTAACAGTAAACCTTTCTATAAATAGAGGACACACAATTTACAACTCAAACCCAGATCATGTGGAGGTCTTTGTTTCTTTTACATAAGCGTAATTATCATATACCCAAATATACAAAGTGGTGAAGCAAATCCTGTTATCTGCCAAACAAATTAATTAATCTACAAAATATGCATATTACACTGCATCCACTCGAATCACCCACTGCTAATTACCAAACATAGTAAGTTTTCACAATAAGGGATAAATAATCTGTTTAAAAAGGGAAGCATAAAAATAACATTAATTTATTGAGGGTTGACGGAGAGAGAATACCAAAGAAAAAGAGAGACGGTAGGTTTTCACCTCAGTCAGTTGATTTAGTTTCTCTGTGACCAATATCGAGAAACTCTGTGACCAATATCGAGAAACTCTGTGACCAATATCGAGAAACTCTGTGACCAATATCGAGAAACTAAGGACATATTTACGCTCCCCAAGAAAAAGAAACCAATTGATTTCAGTGATGCTGTGACCTTCCCGCCACTTTTTACTTTTGTACTTTTGTCTCCTGACCTGACTGTCATTGAGACGGAAACATTGGGAGTGCACCCTCCCAACAGGATGAAAAAATGCATGGGTTTTGGTGATCTTTGCTATAGGGCCACCATCAGGCTGGACTCTCATCCATACGTGTATAATTGTTACATCTAACTTTCTAGCTAATTTATTTTCTTCCTGGTGAATAGTGGCTGCGGTCAAAGTGAAGGAGAATTCATAAGGACTTCATAAGGAAAAGACAACCGCTGTGCTAAGAGAATCCGACTGCACTTATAGGCTATGTAATTATGCCACTGCGGATGATAATAACGTGGGCCTGCCGTGGTGAAACTACAATGTTGTGAAGATGAACTACTAAAAGCGAATCTTAGATACTTCATCCCAGGCATTATTACTGTGTTGTTCCATGCAGGCTCTATAAACATGGACAACTCAGGTGAAAAATATGACTTTATTACCAAGGTTGGAATTAAAAAAAAAAGGAATATAAGCTACCAGTCACTAAAGTGAAATTAAATAATACTCACCCTCCTGTCCACTCATTTATCAAAGAAGGTGAAGTCCGCACAACAGCTTCATGCACAACGTTTCGGCCCACAATTTGGCCATTCCTAAGGTGTATTTGATTGGCCAACACTCATATATATCCACATGATTCCCTATTATTATGATTGTATAAAAAAAATTTCAATTTATGCAACGTAGGCATTACGTTTGTTTTCCTAAACGGCTGAATGGTGCGTCGCTTTAAGTGTTGCTGCATAAATTGTGGGACGGCATTATCTCCTTTCCTTTGGTAAAGGATGGTTCAGTAGCCTGACAAGCCCAGACCCATCAAGATTTTGGGTCTCACCATTGGCAGGGCTCAATCTGAGGGGCGGGATAAACGGTTGTCTTTCAAATTCCCTCTGCACTCATAGCCAACCAGAGCAACGCTAGTTGATAGATTAAACTTTTGCCGTATCCGGTCGGCAAAACTCCGAACACATCTTCCTTTTTTAAGAATGACTTCAGTGCTTTACTCCAAGTCTTCCAGAGTCGCGGGCAAAGCTGATTCCAAAGACCGCTGTTCGCCAGAAGCAGCAGCCATCTTCTTTGTTTTCAAGTAGCAGGGAATTCATGCGGAACTGTCGCAACTCTGCCGTCCTTATGTTAAGCCCGCCAACTGACTCTATACCCAATGTGATTGGCCTGACCAGAATTGGGTTTTTCCAGCTCGCAAGCCAACGGAGTTGCTTGACTGACCCTAGGGTGCGTCTAGATTTCTAGGCTAATGGTTCAGTGTACTCTGTATAGTAAAGGAGATAAGAAAGGACGCATTGAAGCACCTTTCCTTTGCCTTTAGATAATTCAGCCAGCTCCTGGTTGGCTTACACTTTGATACTTTCACTCAGTTAGGAACCTTTCTAAGCAAGAAAGACTTTTCGACCACAGCCAGTAACTTGCATCTTCAGTTTTTCTTTGTGTGTCTGTGCACACGAGTGATCCCGACTCTGCTAGCTGTTTGCGTTCTCATTTGACGCGAATGCTACAAAACCAACAGCCGCGGCCCAATGACAAAAGATGGGAGATTAGATGTCTGGAACTAAAACGGCAGAACCAAAATGTCCCGCTGTGCTTGTGATCAGATGGAAAAGACACAATGCGATTCTCTCTCTATCTCATTCCCCAGTTCTCATTTCCCTCGCCCTGCTGTCTGCTCGACCTCGTCCCTCTCCTCCCATAAAAGATACGTTCAGTCATAGCCACCGTGCCTCTCTCCTCTCTGCACTGTAATATTCCTCTAAAGGTCACAGCAATTGTCTGCCTGAGTAAAACAAAAAGAAAACCATTTTATTCTTTAAACCTCCAGGAACATGTTTCAGCTTTTCCTGAAAGAAACCATCCCATCATGAGAAAACCCACTGAGTTACACAAAGCCCGGAGAAAGGATGTCAGGCTCTTTGTATCAAAGGTAGATAAATTCCCCATTTCCATCAACCAACTCTGGGATAAATAAATCAGCTCCATGCAGCCATCAACCCCATCAACTGAAAGCTGCTGCATTAGTGTACAGCACAAATGTGGGCAGCATATGACCACCTGCTCAACTGTCACCTTTACCCCCCCCTCCCTCACCCCAATCTCACACCTACTCTCCCTCATACCCCCAAAAATTAACATATGGTGCAGCTCGTAAAATAAAAGCCTGCTTCCTCCCGAGGGTTTTTTACGGCGGCTTCCTGGTTTCTTTCTTTCTGGATCAAATAATATCTTTCTTGGTTTTTTTTTGTGTGCGACTGTGTGTGTTTGTTGTGTGTGTGAGAAACAACCCATCAAATAATCAAAGGTTTGAGTGTAAGAGTGTGTGTCTGTGTGTAATTCTGTGTGTTTTTAAATAAAATATAATCCATACATCAAACAATATCTTTGCCACTTGAAGACGTGCATGGGTGTGGATGTGGGTGGTTGTTGAAATCTTAGAATCTCTAGATCAAATAATGTCTTTCTAGTGCTCAAAGTGTGTGTGTGTGTTCTTGTCTGGGTGTATTTGTGCGCGTTTGTCCCCACATGGGAATTCATTACCATTGTGGCGAGTTCTTTTCTTTGTAAATAACTCCTTTGGGAGCTTCACATCGAGCCTTTTAAAGACTCATTAGGATTCGTTGTATAGTCGTCCCCTCTGTGAACATGTTCGTCTCTAAACACCACTAATGGCTCCATTCGTCTTAATGCTCGCAGTTTAAATGCAGCCACTTACATTTTTCAGCATGTATGTGATGTTAATGCAACAAAACAACAGAGTGAGGGCAGCCAGGAGAGAATCAAGCCCAATTATCTATTGCTATAATGGGGAATCATTCTACTTCTCTCTTCTCTTCCCTTGTCAGATGTTTTATTTTCATAATTTCTATCATTAAATCAAAATCATTCATTTCATTAGATCGCTTGTCACGATAATGAGTCTGGTCACATGATTATTAGAACCAACTACCAACATGAATGAAAGCTGAAGCCAGTGTCACCAGAGTCTAGTAGTAGTAGTAGTAGTAGTAGTAGTAGTAGTAGTAGTAGTAGTAGTAGTAGTAACTAGAAGGGCACTTGGAGAGCGCAGACCTCTGCCAAGGCCTTGCTACATCTCGCAATATTAACGAAAGTGAAAAATCACTTGTGTATCCGCACCGTTATTCATATCCGCTCCAAAATGTATTGAGTTCTTTTTTGGCCCATGCTTCACCCTTCCAACATTTCATGTCATGAAATTCAGGCCAGCAGAGTTTCCGTATTCCTGCTGACAGACAAACAAACTAACAAACGGACAAACCAACAAATCAAACCGAAAACATAACCTCCTTGGCGGAGGTTCTAAACGGTCTCTAAAAGCAGAAAAATACTGTTTCGGTAATATGAAACAATACATATTTCTGATGACACTCTATCCTGATATTTTCCATAATAGTTTTCTTTCTCCTCTGCCTCCCTGCAGTGCCGGAGCCAACCCCATCTCGGGCTGAGGCCTTCCTCCAAACAGCGGGTAGGTAAACACTGGAACCCTTAAATGACTTCTTGTTTTTGTTTTGTGTCTCTGTGTTCTCCACACTAAAGGAACAGGATGTTCTCTCACACACACACACACACACACACACACACACACACACACACACACACACACACACACACACACACACACACACACACACACACACACACACACACACACACACACACACACACTAAACACTGTGTGGCTCAAAACATCACATGATAGCTGTGATCACGTAGACTGCAAGTCTGTGATGCTGCAATGTTAGAGAGGGTTCAAATGCAGCATTACACATCATTTTCTTTTCATACATCTTTTATAAGTCACTTTTACTCAAGTTGATCAAGTTGAAGTTGTGTGGAGCCTGGCTGGGAGTGAATTGAGGTAATGAATTCCCACAACAACCTTAATCTTACCAAAGGTGTGAATCAAAAGAGTGTGTAAGCGTGCGTGTGTGCAGAAGACCTCATGAGGTTAACATGGACAGTGGGCAATATGCTTGAGCACCTTTGAAGATGGTATAACACACATTTACACGCCTGCGTGCCTTTCCACTCAGGTCTGAACGCTGCAGGCCACTGCTTTGATCTTCTCTCCATGTTTCACTGCCATCCTCCCCACTTGCTCTCTCTTATCTTACCCTTTCTTGTCCAATGTCATCCCTTTTTATCTATAGTATATCATACAGTATCACTAAATTCACCAAACCTTCATTGGCATGAAAAGACCATTCTATCACATAATCTTGAACCAGGTAAGTTAGGGATGTGAATTGTAGAACCTATAAATAATAATCCAGCCACTTGAGCTCATCAGTGGGCTAATTCCCCCTAATTCTTTCTATGTCTATCAGCTAATCACTGGCTGTCTGAGAATGCAGCAAAACACATCTTTCATCTTACGCTCTCTCCTTATTCTATTTAACATTCTAGTGAGTATTGAACAAACCTGAGTCACTTTTGTGTTTAACTGAGCGGCCCTGTGAGGTCGCTGGGCATTCAGGGGTTCGGAGGTGTATCGCTTGCAGTTACCTCATCCATGGATCAAAGCAGAGGAAAGACACCCTGCATTGATCATTTGAGAAGCATGAGGTCAGCACTGGGCTTTCTTGTTTTCTTTCTGGCCAGGTCTGCTGAAACCCCAGGAGTGCTACTGACACGGAGAGGCAGAGAGGACTTTTTAATAGGTGTGCCAAGTAAACAGTTGGGATAGATTTTACTGGCCTGAACCTGCTACTATGTACTGCCTCAATTGCGTCAACTGCTTAAGGATAAGTCTTTTTTATCGTCAACAAACACATGAAAAGACTAAAACCAAATGTGATTTGAGCTCCATTGTCGTGCAAAACCTTAAAAATGCATCAATGAGCCACACTGTTGCACTGGGTAACATGTTCCTTCATTACCATAAACACACACACAGTGTAGTTTATTTTGACTCAATCCTAAGCCTACTAAAGCGCCAAATGTGTATTAATCCACCATTGAAAATAGTCTCAAAAAATGCATATATTCCTGTTTGGATGCTGTTTGATTAGGACTACAGTGCCTAGCTGTTTTGGGGAAATTATGTAGACATTTTTAAGAAATGAAAGTATAAATTTGTGACTTTTTTTTAAAGGGTTACAACTTACTTTACCAATGTACAAAAAACATAAATGACAATGCTGGCGATTATGTTCCAAACACAGTTGTGTATATAACTAATGGCTACTGTATTCTAAAACTTAACTTTGAAACTAAAACACCTGTGTTCTTAAGGTAGCATGATACCTTATTATTTATTTTAAGAGAATTGGATCAGTTTAAATGTTAGTGTATTCATTAAAACTAAATTAAATCATCTAAAAGAGAAAAAACTAAACATTAATACATTTCTAGATCTTGCAAGAAATTGGTCAGACTGGACTGCCATAACAGTCGTCTTAGACCAAATGCAAGCACAGATCAAAGAAGATAGATTTCTCCTGTCGTAGGGCTGAAATGTCTGCATTTGCATGCATAGGGTGTGTTATACTGCAGGCCTTTTAGGTTTAGTTCATAAGCCATACAACCGATAATTGAACTGAAAAGAATAAGAACTTCAAAAGAGGCAAATATGAGCTCTAGAGAAGAAGCAAAGAAAGCTGAAGCACTTCATTAAAAGGCCTCATGTCTCCGGTAAAGGAAGAGGGAAATAATAAATGTAAATGTCAATCATTGGTGGAATGCAAAACAGAAACACAATTACATCAACAATTAAACAACTGGATGAATAAAAAGACATTTAAAGTTTAAAAATTCCCTAGTTATAACTAAAAGAAATGGCGATCATCATATATACTGTAAAAGGCCTTTAGAATTGTAAAGTCAATGTAAAAAAAAAAAAAGGAAGAAGACATAATCACCACCGCCTAAGCTGTCAGCTGGACACAAAGGTTTGTTTTGGAAGATGAATAATGTGCAGGTTTGAAATTTGAGCTATCATATGTTTAGAACTTAACCTTTCCACGATAGATGGAGTTGGTACAGACTCAGGGCAGCGGATACGGAACTGCTGCTACTGTTCCGCTCTGAAGACTGATGGCTTCACATCTGTTTGGGAATTCTCCAGGCGATCACAAACCACCGCAGGAGGACAAGCAGAGACTGAAAATATTTCATGGGACACGACATTTCCCAAACAACATTTTTCACACCAATGTCCTGGGTGGATATTCAGGTAGTCAGATATAATATACATTCAGGCTGCAGTGTTTTTGTCACAAATGTACATGTGTAATATGTATCATGTTTAAGACACTTTAAGTAGTTGGCTGTATTTGTCTCCACAGGAACTTTTTCTACCGTCGGTGTATATTTTAGGACTGGAGCAGTACCAGCCATTCTTGAAATATTAATGGCGCTCATTATTTTCCATTAAAAAACGAAAGAATCTCAGTGTGGCACAAACATTGTAGTTCCTATATTGTTTTCCTAATTATTTGGTTGGACTCTGATTTGCAGCATAATTGTCTACCCATCTTCAAAGTCTTACTCACTCAGGGGTTTTCACTTATCATGCCTGATTAGACACCTTCTCAGGATGATGTGGGTGCGTGCTAATGGGGCTTGATTGACATCTCTGTCACTTTCCTGTTAGCTTTGTCAGGATGACGAAAGACGTAGTCATAGTAAAAATCCGTTCATCATTAATTCCAGTAATGAACAGAGTGAGACACAGGTGTCACACATTGATTGTGCCTGGTTTGCTTCATGCAGAAGTCTTTCTAATTTAACTTTAGACCTTTGCAAAATTTCAAGATTCATCATTGTCCAGGTTTTTGTTTTGTCCAAATTTGAGAGAGTGCATGGGATTGACTTGTCATTCAGAAAGCATCTAATTGTTTCTATTCTTGTTGATATGTTGATGCTATTTTGTCTGCAGTGCGTGCAGTGACATTGATGATAAACAGCAACAAAGTGATACAAATAGATAAAGATGTATATGTATACATCTTAATTTGAGGAGTGCTGTTGATTGTCTGCTAGCTGTGCAATTTGTGCAAATGCTCTCATATTATTTCCTTTCCCACCTGCATTTTGCTACAGCAACATTCATGATATGGCCAATATTGATACTGCAGCTGCTGAAAAAAGGTTAGTTTTACAAACAATTGGCAAAGGATTTTAAAGAACATTAACCTTTTTTTAATAAGGAACTTCGGAAACAAGACTTTATAGCTTCACAAACCAATACGTTTGTCTGGTCAATAACTCTACAGGGTGACCCCCTTTTCCCTCTTCATTAACAAATCTGCTTCATACAAGGCTTCCTGCAGAGTTCTGATTCCATTTTAATTTCCTCCCAGACCTGCAGTATGCATGCCATCTCAGATTATTTTCCAATTTAAACATTGTGTAGTCAGCTTTGTTTTTTATTATATAGAACAAGGTAAACACTTTCTGTTCTGATTACGTTTGCTCTGAAAGAGCTGATCATCAATCTGCTGTGTTATTTCAGACCGAGCCCATGGAGGGCATTTAGAATCGGTGAGAAGTTTGTGTTTTGCACTGATAAGCAACATACCTTTTTATTTATTTATTTATTTTTTTTTACTATTGTGTTTAGCTGCTTTCTGAACTGATGTTGGTTGACACCAAAGTGGCTTATCTTTATTCATCTTAGACTGTAACAAGAGCAGGAAAAAATGGAACTACTGCTGACATGAAATTAGCATTTCAATAATACGATTTTAAAATATATGTAGAAAATACCTTCATCTTTTCTTTTTTGATCAGTTATGGATTTTGGGTTGCATTTTGATTAAGTTGTCTATTAAGTCTTTTGATTTAAATATACATGCATACATATACATATGTTACTCATACTAAGCCTTTACAGAAATCAGAATAAGGGATTGAAGAACCGGGCTGCATGGCAAATGAAAGGTACAGTAGTCAATCTCTGACCAATGTCAAAATAATACAACTGGCTCTAAATGCACACTCAGCAGCAGCATGGCCATTTGGCTCATGACCTGCCTTATGGTGAATGATGGACTAAGACACATGCTGCACAAATTATATAAACGTTGACCCAAGTTTTGTAACAACATGACACCTTCTGAAGGCTCAACATATTGGACAGGTAGCGGGAGAGGTTTTGGACATCTCAGGAATTCATGTGGTGCAAAAATTGTCAGTCCTCACAGGGTCAGTTAAAGTTGAAGATAATTGTGACCTGAAATTGCTTTGGGATAAACTGAAGATATAAATTCATTCAGCGGCAGCATAAATTGAGCCTAAGAGATATGCAGTATTGGGGGATTTTAAGATTGAGACTTTTTTTCAGTGTGTACTCTTGACATAAACTGTGCTGACACAGATGGTTTTGAGATGGTTGTTATGTAAGTTAAAGACCCTTTGTAGTAAAAGCTCCTCCAGATACTAGTCTAAATCTGTACTGAACAGCTTGGCATCAAATTTCGAGATTGTGACTTAATTTCGGTCGATTTCGATTTTAAATCGACACCCTTAATAGCAACGCACAGAGCTGACCATAAGCCATAAACGGGCAAGAAGCCGTAAACTGCGGTAAAAACCCAGATTGATACGCATATTCCGAATGCGCTGTATACACGTACAAAGAATGCCTATAAAACCAGAATCTCCCACGTCTTAATCGGAAAATGCTATATTCGGAAAAAGACCAAATTCGGAATGTCCAACCGGAATATGCTGTTTACATGACTTAAATCGGAATAATAGTGGAATATTGGTGTGCATGTAAATGTACTTTTCATACACCAACTTAGACTGACATGGAGGAATTCAGTCAAAACTCAAAGGCCTCTGGTCATTTGCAGGTTAGAAGACCTCTAGGCATCTATGCAGATTTAAGTGAGAAATCAGAAAAACACAATTAATTCTCAACATAGTATTTGTGTAAATGCTACTTGGCTTTGCAGGATTAATCATTTAGGATGCAGAAGAGAGGTCAGTGGGGTGAAAGGCTATGGGTCTCGTCTTGGTTGTAAACATGGAAATCCAACTTTACCGGGTCATCTTGAGTTCAGACAAGTCCCTGTCATCAAGATAATAACCCTTCAGATGCCATAGATCAGAGGTCTCCCAGTGGTCATCCTATATCAGCATCTGTGTAGTTGTAAGATGTCACAGGTCAGGGGTTACAGGTAGTAGTACTGCTTTGAGGTCCAAGGCCCCAAAGCAATTATCTTATGACTGGAAAGGAAAGTGCTGAGTGGCACAGAGGAAGGTCTAAATGTTGTTTTTCTTCACTAGATGTGTGCTTTTTATTGCTTCGTTCCTCATATCATCCTTTCTTTTGCCATTCTTCATTTTACTTTCCTTCTCTCAATCTCTCTCTCTAACTCCTCAACCTTAGGCGGCTCTGGCAATAAACAGTTGTCTGCAGTAATATTGGTTTTGAAACGACCAGGGTTCTCATTTACTCTGCCCTTCCAAATGACTGACAGTATTGTGATGTTTAATGCGTTAAACTCACAGTCCCCATCAGTGTAGAGGACAACCCAGCGTTTATTTTATTTTTTTTGCCAGAGCCCCCCTGCAATGCACCACCGCTGCGCCACTGGACAATGAATGAGAAGGCAGCATTTTCACGCAGGGCTCAAGTCGGTCCTAAAGGGATAGTTTGGATCTTTTGAAGTGGGGTTGTATGAGGTATTTATCCATAGTCAGCGTATTAGTAGATGACGGTCAGCACGTCTCCCGTTTGGAAGGGCAACAGCAGCTAAATGTATTTTAGCCACTTTTTATCCCTCTCTCCAAAGCCACCAGACTCCTTTTGACAAAAACAGTAATTTTACCTCGAACACATGAGTTGTTGGTCTACGCTGCCTTGATCGATTAGTTAGTTTCGTGTCTAATGGCTTTGAAGAGAGTGATACAGCAAGTTAAAATATTCTAAATATAGCGTACATTTAAGCAGATATTCATTTTATTAGGTGGTCCTTTTTTATACTGCTAAAATACGTTTAACCAGTCCAAGCATATTCTTACAAAATACAAGAAAATATTTTGTAACAAGAACATTAACTTTGCTATAATTACTGCATACAGTTTTGATGACGTTTTGATGTTTTTGGTTCTCAAATATAATTACTTGATATTAGGCTGTTTATGAATGCCTTGTCCATAGCTGCAGTCTGAAAAAAATAACCTTGTGACTTTTCTTGCAGCAGCCCTCACTGCTTTCCCCTTATACTGTAATTCCTAAAAAGCAAAGTGAACTGATGACCTGTACAATATGTTCTTTTATTTCAATTGGTCCTTGCACTACCCCATAAAAGATTCATAGAACTCAGCCGGAGCCTGTATTAATAACTAATAAGAATAAGTGATATTAGGGAACAGCTTGTACGCTGGCTTAGCAGAGGGTCAAAAATGTCTGACATTGCACTGGTCACACAGAGACAAAATGTCCACTGCTGACGCAGAAGAAAAAAATGGTTCTGATGGGGGACTTGTAAATTATATTGGTCATTACGTGCGTTTTTCATGCCATGTATGGTCTGCTACAGCTCGGTATAATGGCTCGTGTAGGCTGCATGGTACAGTTAAAGACGACTGTATTCAGAATTCATGAAATATGAGTTGATCTCTTGATCCTCTGGCTAGAAAATGCAAATGGATCGCAACCTCCAGGATTTAATCGGTTAAATCCCTCTTTTTCGCTAATGTGGTTTAAGAGGATTTCCTCTATACGTTAGTATGGCATCAGGCAAGTCATTGCCTGAGCAGAGATCATTTCCCTTTTTATAATCTCAGCATCATATGTTTGACCCTATTGGTCATTAAAAATATCCTCAAGTTTTCTTTTTCTCCACAAGCATGATGACACACAAACCAACAAATCGAACACACACTTGCATACCTCTACCAAAAGGAGAATAAATGCAACATCTATCGTGGCAGCATCCAAGTGGCCTTTCCCATTGATTTCCTGTTTCTGTGTCACAGAGAAACAGGTTGGCTAATAGGGCTGAGTTATGCAACAGCATGCAGCTGTAGGCTTTTACCCATAAATCCCTGCCAGTGCTCAACTGGAGGAGATTAAAGTTGAGCGAATGCCCACCCTGACAGCAGCAGCACATGGAAGTGGGCGCTGCAGGGTCATTTTCAATTGTTTTTCACTGCTGGACAAGCGAGAGAAACTTTACTTGAGATTTGACTTTTTAATTCATACTCACTGAGATACAGAGTTATAAACGTTTGTGTTTTTAAGGTGTACAAAAAACGCATGTACCTTTTTTTTTATTTCTCTGGCTGCAGTTCCGGAACTGATTAATTTGTAAAACTCAAGAGTTTTGGGTGCTAATTACAAGAGAGCTGAATCAACAGTCTGTAAAATCACTTCTGTTTGCTCTCCATAATTCTATTTGTTTATAGTCTCATCGACTTGCCTCTGAATGCCGGGACAAACACTGTTAATTACATGCTTGGTTCGGAGAGCTCACCGTTTCTTTTAATCCAGTTATTTCTCTGCATGTAGAGACTGTATGCCTGTGTGGAGGAATCCACTGAGATCTGGCTGGTTTACGTCTCTTTGTTCAGTGTCGGGTCATCATCTCACTTGCGAAGGGAAGCAGTTATTTCTGCTCTGTCGGCTTTTTCGGTATTTCAGACTTTTAACTTTAATTAGCGTGCACGTGCTGCGCACATCCAGGTCCACATTAGATGCAGAGGATTACCATTACTCTCGGCAAATGCACCTGTCCCGCTGCAATAAATTTAGATTTTTTTATTAGCGTCATTATTTCCCCAATGCCGTCGGTTGCACAGCTCAGCAGGTTTCTGCTCGGTCGCATCTTCTTGCCAACAGATTTATTTGTTTTACCTTGTTGGATCAATTGTGTCCGCCAGACTTGGCTGATACGGGACTGTTGTTCAGCAGAGACCCAATAATATATTGCCTTGTACTGTCAAAAAGGTCTAGTCACAACAAAGACAGGCCATACAGTGTTCCCATTGTCACTCATAAACTTGTATGTTGGAGACCATGAGTCTGAATTTTCCCCCCAAACCCCACTCACCTAAAAGTTTTTTTTAATTGAACTGTTAAATCATAACTTACTAGAAGTAATTCAGTCTAATCTTTTTGCATTATGGTCCTTTTGAACGCTGTAGGCCTATGCCAGCCCTAAAACTGGTAATGAAATGCTAAATACTTTTATTGTCTATAGTCTAAGTGCACTATAGTAGGTCTTTCAAGAGAAAACCACTACCACTGCGCTTTTAGCAAGGCATTCATCACCCAGTTGCTTAGCAGGGCTGGTTTGTGGCTGGCAACATTTAGGTGTTAGGGGGAGTTAGGTGACCTTTCAGCTCAGAAAACTCAGAAATTCCCTTTATAAACCTAGTGTGTTATGTGACAGACTCTAAGTCCAAGTTTAATAGCCATTAATTTGCTGTTTGGAGAAAAAACAAGCATGCTCAGTCTACTTTCCTTGGAGAATCAATAGCTGTGATTTTCCTGCCTCATGGCCTAAAATGAGCACAATATACTCGATGTGTGAGATTAAAGTGTGCCGATCAATACCGATGATTCATGATTTCTTACCATGTTTTGGTGCATGCACGAAAAGTAACATAACCTTCTCTTTCCTCTCTTCAGCCAACAATCTTTGGGACATTAACCAATGAGAGAGCACTGTTTGACAACAGACTGGTGAGTCGCCACCTTTTTTTTTAACTGAACGATGACGCTTACGAAAAGACCATTTGTTTTTTCAGGGTGTATGGGTGAAGTTGGGTTTTAATTGAAAAAACAAAGTAATGGGAATTTTAAATAACATAATATTCCTGAGGATAAAAATTCTGTGTGTGTGTGTGTGTGTGTGTGTGTGTGTTAGAGCTGAGTTTACTCTCTAAATATGGTGGCGTATTTGTTAATATTGATAAAAAAATTTTAAATACATTCAAGCATTTCCCTGCATGACAGATGGCAAAAAGCTTGTCTATTGGTCGATGATTCCATGTTTTGGTGGAACACAAAGGTGGTCTCAGACTGTGTAGTTGTGTAATGCAAATGGCGATGGCAGTCGCCACAGAAAGCCAATTAACCAGCGACAAAGGAAATGATCAAGCTGCCCGGTTGTTGTCCTGGCTACATCTATCGGAGGAGGGGAGTCTGTGGTGAGTCTGTGCCAACTAGCACATGACTTATTTAATTACTTAGCCCTGCGGCACCGAATGAATCCAGCAGATTTATGGATTCTTCCATTTCCCATATATCAGAAAACAATAAAAGCGTCCCTTTATGCTCGGTCTCCAAAGCACTGCTGGGCCCCGTGACCATTAAGCAGGATGCTCTGTCTATAGGCCTCTGTCTTTTCTCAGTTTGGTCTAAGTCATGGACTGCAGCAGGTGGGTTGGTGGTCCAGTGTTGATTCACAGGTACAATATGTATTGGAGAACCTGATCGTGAAAGACTTATTTAAACCGTTTGAGAGTTTGAAGAGCAAAACCTGGACCAAAGCCAGACTGGCTTATTGATGTTTGGTGGCATTTGTTGGAATGTGTCCGGTTTTTACAGCTGCTCAGAGGAACAAAGTCTGGCACTTGATTATTAAGGTTTGGATTGTTAATGTGAGGAAAGATGTGAACCCAAAACCCTCTGTTGATACATGTTCAGCAGATGAAGACTCCACTGATCCTAACTGTTATAGCTTTGTTTCTACTAGGGGTGCATGATATATCGACTCAATATCGCAATATTATATCGAAAGTGTCGCAATAAGTATGCAATGTTTTGTTTATTTTCTGGAGCGCTACTTCCCGTTGGCTGTGTGGTTTAGTTGTGTTCGATTTAAAGTCCTCTGGAAACGCTATAATGATCATGTTTCATTGGCCAGTTACCGTGCCACAGCGCACGGCTCCACTACTTGACAAACCCTATGGAGCGTACCACGTGTGTGCATATTTCAACAGAGTGACCGTGTAAGTGAAGAAATAGAATAGAATAGAAGTAGAGAGTTGTGTCCTGTTCTCTTTATTTATTTATTTATTTTATACTGTACAACCAGTAACCATGTCCTGTTCTGTAGACATGGTCGTTATGTATTTATTCATGTTGTCAGTTGATATAAACCTTGTGTTGTAAGTAATTTTACACATTTAAAAATATCGAAATTGATATTGCAATATTCATAATCGATATCGCAATATCACATTTTGTAAATTTTAAATTTACAGACCACTGGTACAAAATTAATTTTAAAACATCAACCCAAATATTGGCTTTAATGCTACTACAATAATCATTTCTGAATCAAAACCAATTCCAATTTTTCCTAAAATAAATAATAAACATTGTAGCTGTGTGAGCAGAGTTTTGTCTTAAAAGGAATTTTTAAATGATTTTACAAGAGTTATAAGGTAATTTATTTTACAAAGCTATTTATTCCATGCCTAATCATTCAAAGCCTTCTTGTGAAGTAGTTAAGGCAAATGCAGGGACTGAAATATGGCTTAAAAAGAGGCTAAAAAATCCCTGACACTTATCACCCCACTCTGCATATGTGTACCCATTGGGCGGTCATGAATCAGACTTTGGGTTTATGGGCTAAAGCTATTGAGAACCACCACATTAGATAATGCCAGGCTTTCTTTGTAGCTGGTTTAAGTCATGCAGATAATCCACTCGGGGTTCATTTCCCTTTTCCTAAAGAACTGTGTGGTCAGGTGAAGTTTTCTCTTCCTCTCTGACGGAAATCTCCTCTGGATTTTGCATTGGCCTCAAAACTATGAAGGCCCAGGTGGAACGGGGGCAGGCGCTGGCCGAGGATTATGTTAACACATTATGCATACCGAACAATAGCACTCTCAGTGGGACAAGCAGCCAGAGAAGCCAGCCGCCATGATATACCCACAGACGGCTTAACTCTCATGCATCAGGGGGCTTTGTGGGATTAATCTAATAATAAAGCCAGAGTTGTGCCTAAATCCTTATTGATTTTTTCACCCTTATGGACATTGTACTCATCATTTTATAGTGGAAAAATCCAACGTGCTGCTGCATTTGACTCTGAAAATGAACCTCTATCACTGAAGTGAGAGTTTTAACTGGGATGAACACTATCATCACATGTTGTAAAGTAGAACTGGATGAAAAAGCCTAGACTTCCTGCATGTTGTGTATTGCAGACTCGAGATGCACATACACACAAAATAACAACCTCTGTTATGGAGCCTGACGAGAATAAGTCTTTGACGCAACTGTAATTAATTTGATGACTGCTGTAATTTACAGATAATTTACTGCGGTCATTTGTCGACAGTCGTGTAGTTCGTTGTTTTTAATTAAAGATGAATAAACGGATGAATAAAACAGCACCAAATGGCTTATAATGGATTGGGAGCCTTTGCCCATTAGTAGGGGTTTGTTTCCCATGACAACGAAAGCAAGATGCCGACTGAGGAAGCAATACGGTGAACTTGAATGAAGGTAGGGTTTTGGTAGCGGATTGAGTCCCTCCTATTAAACCTGATGGGAGCTGTGTTAACAGTCCTTTGCTATAAAGACTAAATACTTTGTCTGAGAGACTTCTCAAGAGTACTATAGTTCTCACATATTTAATGTAAATTGCCCATCACAAGTTCAAGTTGTGACATTTTTTAAATAGCTTGTTTTGTACTACTAATAGTCCAAAACCAAAGATATTTAGTTTGCAGAGACATTAAACAGGGACAAACGTCAAATCAGCACATTAAAGATTCTGGTAGCAGCATATTGGCTGTCTTTCTTAGAGTTAGATCAGAATATCTCTGCCACTCGGTCTATGCACAAAGTATGAAGTCTGAACTGGGAAGCGATTAGCATAGCTTAGCATAATAAATAGAAGTGAAGGGAAACTGCTAGCCTGGCTCTGTCCAAAGTTTAAAAGAGGCCTACCAAAGCCTCTAAAGCTCACTAATTTACTCAATGTATCTTTATTTGTACACAGACAGAAATGTGTGGTTTTAAACAAAGTTACATCCTGGAACTATTTATTGATGAAGAGCCGGACGCAGTAAGGAAAGACTCATTTTAAGCTTTCTATTTGTGCACAGATTCAACAAATGAGACACAATAAGTTGATTTGTAGGTTTTTATTTCATCTTTTGGACAGAGACGGGGGAGCTGTTTGCCCCTGCTTTTAGTCTTCATGCTAAGCTAAGCTAATGGCCTCCTAAATAAGTAAATTTCCCAAAACGGCGACCTAGTCCTTGAAACGATTAATTGATTATGCAAACTGTAATGTATCTATCTGTTGACTAATCAACTGATCAACTTGTTGATTCAGCACTAATAGGAATTACTGTTTATGCGATTTTTTTTTTTCTTTTCACTGAAATTAAGCCAATTAGCTGATCCTCATACATGTGGTTTGCATCAGCCAGTTAGGATTCCGCATTTTGCTCAAGGGCACTTTGACAAATCCCCATTGATGGACACAACAGTGTCTGTTGCAGGGAAGTGCACTTGGGATCTTTCTGTCTGTGAGTCCACCCTGCTGCCAAAATATGTAAACATGTTCTCATGCATACTTCATTTTCACATTTTTCACCCTTTGCTAATGTCACAAACCCAGAGCTTCCATTACATAACTCCTAAACCATGCTGAGAAAGGTATAATAAGAGTGTGGCACATGAACCATGTGTGTTTAACTCTAAAATCCAGGATGGTTGCATAAGCCTGGTATAAGGGCACTGGTTATGTAAACGTGTTTCTCAAAGAAATCAGAAGCCAAAGTGCGTTCCTTCAGAGGCCTGATCTTCTTCCAACATCAACAACCCACTGCTGGGAACGTGGATGTGGGCCAAAACCAGAGTGCTGCATTTTTCCTCCTTGTCCATTTGTTTGTGTGTAACATAGCTGGCAACAGGAATCGACCAAGAATGCTCACAGAGTGTATTAGGGCGCTTTCACACCTGTAGTTCGGTGGACTCGGGGGTGAAGTTGCAACATTGTTGCATTTTTCATTTAGTTCGGTTTTGCTTTAACACTGTACTTTGTCAAACGCACTAAACACTGTAAACACACGTCACGCGGTCGAGATGATCGCATGACCGCATTTATAACGTCTCGGGTTTTCCTGGTTGTGCTTTAGTGTTTCTAATATTTTAGAAGAAGGCAAACAATGAGCAGCAGTCTTTTTCTTTTTATCAACTTACTCTTCTGTTATTTCTCTGTTGAACTGTCAAACCTGATGAACAGCAGACAAGGACCGCTGTCTGTAAAATACTTTAGAGCGTGACATTTTTTGACACGCCACTGACATTTTAGTCCAATTGGGCATGTAATCCTGTTAGAGCTTACATGTGATAAGTGCCATTTGGAGGACAGATTATTCCAAAGCACCATACAGTACCATGAGTACTGACATTTTAACATGGGTGGTCACAATGGGAATTAAACTCCTGACCCAGGCTGCATTAGGGACAGGGCTCCACATGGCCCTGTTGAATTTATTATATTAATGGCAGATGTTCATAAACGCAGTGTGATGTCATCTGGTTTGCTCCACAATGTAGTGTGTGGATGTGTTATCATCCACTCATTTAATTAATTATTAAAAAGAATGGCGGTACCTTTTACCGTTGTTTCCTGCAGACACACCAGCTGAGCAGCTGACAGAAAAACAGTTAAAACCAAACCAGAACTTGGTTAGTAGTGGTTATGTACACACTGTGTAGTGTATTGATAAAGGAAACCCCAATGAATTTTTAAACAGCCTAATAGAATGCTGGGTACAGCTCGCTCTCAGTCACTCGCAGTAGTACATGCAAGAACAGATGAAGAAAGAGAGACCGGAGATGTTACATTGTAGCAAACTCAAACATTTCAATGTAACTTTCGGAACGAATGCTTTTATTCTTGCTGGGAACAGCCTGGTCCAAAAAAAAGCTAGCTGTTGTCGCGCATAGAGCATTGTTAGCAAACCGTGTCATGTCATGGAAGGTGTATGGCTCAGGACCCAAGGATGTGCAGTGTTGAGTGTGAAGTTGTTTGGATGAGCGGTTTTCGAAAGAAAGCTGCAAGCAGCAACACTTGAGGCCTAGCTATCGGCCCTTTCCCAACAATGCACGTTTTCAATGTACACTGCACTAGTTTTGGTTAAAGTTGGGAAACGACAGGTCAGGTTTAAAAGAAATCGACCTTGAGTGTTGTTGGAAACAGAAAACAAACCATGGTCTATGTGTTTACACCTAAATGTTAAATTCAAAAACCTTTTACCTCTTGGACTTCAAGTCCGATTTCAGGCTTTATGTAATCTTTGACTTTGTGCCATCAATTAAGGTAAGACCAACCACAGACCGGTTGCATAACTTCGTTCTGCTGCTGCCTCTGAGCCTTGTGTGTGTGTGTGTGTGTGTGTGTGTGTGTGTGTGTGTGTGTGTGTGTGTGTGTGTGTGTGTGTGTGTGTGTGTGTGTGTGTGTGTGTGTGTGTGTGTGCTGTGTGTGTGTGTGTGGTGTGTGTGTGTTTTACACATCTGTTGGCATCCGTCATTCCACTGTTTCACACATGCCATGCTGTTCAAATGTTTTATTAACCTTGCCATTTTTATATTGTATTACTTGCAAACCCAGGGGCCTGTTGGTCTTGTGATTATAAGTCATGGGGACTTTTGGCCTCAAGTTCGGCCTGTGCTTTTTTTTTAAATGTGTGTCTTCATGCTTTGCTCATCTAATACCTAGTGTTCCATGACATGCTCGATAATCCTCCACATGCCTGTGCTTTGAACTAAAGGAAGGAAGTGTCTGTACTAACTTACACACACACACACACACACACACACACACACACACACACACACACACACACACACACACAACACGCTAGGAATGATGACCTGCTGATGCCAAAATAGTGCTAGCTCATCCTTGAAATGTCAGTTTGTCTAGCTGAATGTGATGTAGTCTCATTCAAAAGAGACCTTCATTACCACTGATGATGATGATGATGACATGGTTATTGAGGAAATATCTGTGCCCATATGTGACATTGTAACAATTTCTGTAAACTGTACAATGAAGTATTATTTGGGCTTGACACCATCACATTACAGACTGTATGGTTTTATTTATTATTTATTTATATATATTATATATTTATATAGATAGATAGATCGATAGATAGATATATAGATTTAGGCTTAAAAGTGTTGGAATGCAGGTATCATTTGAAGTTTCAATACTACTTGGTACTGGGTTACTTCAGTCGATACCTTAAAGGTATATTGAGTACCGATGCTCAGCCCGAGTCTCACTACAGGTTTCCTGCAATAAACCAGGGACAAAATTAAACACCATAGAACTTCAAAAATGCAATTGAATATTCACCATATTTTGTGTGTTGTGCATGCTTGCGTGTTTCACATCTTTAATGGAAAAACCCAGGAAAATCTCAGGATCAATTTTAAATTGTACATTTTCCACAAACCTGCTGATGGTTCGAGTGACCTTCCTCTGTAAATATTTGTCTCGTGACTCGACGACTTTGATTGGTTGCTTTGATGAAAGGCTCAAGGTGGATGTTCTAGCCTTGACACCTCTACATCAGTTCCTTCCACTTAACTTCCCGGTCTGAAAACAAAGACCAAGTTGCCCTCTGACTCATGACCTTAGAGTCTTATCTTCAACCAAACATCTGCAGATGGCAAACTGTGATACCAATGAAGCTATCGCCAAATACACACATTTTAAGTGAAGAAAAGCTTACTGAACTGTCCAATTACACAACGTCACATCTTCTAAATATGCATCGTTGTTGGCTCTAAATTATACAATATGGGATATGGATTTCTAGAGGGCAACTTGTTTGCTCTCAACACAAAAAAACTGGAGTTAATACTATACCCTGTAGTTTTACTATAGCACTTACTTTATTTACTGTCCTCTCCTTTATTGGAGTGTCAACGCACAAGTAGTCTATATCCTTGACGTCCCACTTCCGGGATTGTTCCTGTGTCGCAGGAAATTCCGCCGGATGCATGTATTTTCTAACCCTGTATTTTCATCCGTTTATTTCTGCTTTCTTTGTGTTGGAATTTTAATCTCCTAACCCTATCCCCTAACCCTAATCTCCCGTGGATTTATGAGGACTATGGTTAACTGCACCTCAATCTCTGCAGGGTAAATTGAGACCGCAAGCTAGACTACCTGTCCAATCTGAGTTTTCTCTCGCACCACTCTGTGCGGAGTTTAGCGCCACGCATTACATTTTTGATTGGTTTAAAGAAATTCCAATAAACCAGAGCACGTTTTTCTTCCATCCCGGAATGCTGTGTGGACTAGCCAGACCCTCCTCCGCTCCGCAGCGTGTGGATGGTCTGGCAAAGCGAGACTAACGCTCAAGCAACCCTTTTAGAATTGAGAACAACTGTATTATGTAACCAACATGTTTCAGCTTGTGGCCTTCAGACATCACTTTATTTACAACATTTAAATTGGTTCAAAGAATATTTATTAAGGGGGACATTTAGCTTTTCTTTACATAGTATACAGTGCAGAGCAGACAGAAAATGAGGGGAGAAAGATGGGGAATGATATGCAACAAAGGTCCCCAACTCGGAATGACATCGTCAGCATCTTAAAGTGCCCATATTATGAAAAAATCACTTTTTCTGGGATTTGGGGTGTTCTTTTGTGTCTCTGGTGCTTCCACACACATACAAACTTTGAAAAAAATCCATCCATGCTGTTTTGAGTGAGATATGTGTTTCTGAATGTGTCCTGCCTTCAGTCTCCTAGTGAGCTGTTCAAAATCGGCTCGGACTGTGACGTCACAGTCCGAAATGAGCTGGCTAACCACAACCGTTAGCTCGTTAGCATGCTAACCGTTAGCATTAGCATGCTAAGGCTAATGCTAACGCTAGCATGCTACGTCGTTCTCAATAGCAAAGCACTGCTACAACACATACAAGTTCACCATAATCTACAAAAGAACTACTTACATGTGCGCCCTCATTTAGAAGTCTCCCAGCTAATCCTGCCTTGTAACTGACCAAAGTTGGAGAAACAGGCTTTCTTTTACTGTCTCTAGAGTTAGCTAGCTGACATGCTCTACATCTTAGCTACTGAGCATGTGCGAGTGCAATCAAAGATAGTACAGAAGAAGAAGATGAAAAGAGGTCTCACTCTGTAGCTAAAACAGAAACCAGGTGAAAAGAGGATCTACAGCAGTGAGAGAGAGCTGTGCAGTACAACAAAAATATGGTGTTTTTTGAAAATTAAACCATGTAAACCTATTCTGGTACAACCTTAAAATACAGTTATGAACCTGAAAATGAGCATAATATGGGCGCTTTAAACCCCTAGGTCACCAGGATGTCCCATGCATTATGATTGGGAGTGTTCACAAATACTGCATGTGGTCATGAATGTAATTTGTATGGTCATGCAGTTTAAGATAAATCACCTTTCTTTGGTCCTTCTGACTACCTCTCATGCACCTTGCAAGTAGATCACTTTCACAATCCTACCTGTACGATGGGGATTAACCACAGTCTGATTATATTTAGTTAGTTTTAGCAAGTAAGCATATACTTAACTATACTAAATTGTGGAACGAGTACAAGCATCAAAGAACACTATAAAGTTTCCTCTGCAGTTTGACAGAGTAGTGATCAGAGAGGAGTTGCCCTCTATGTGTCAATGTGTTAACAATAAAGGCTAAATAACACCTCCCACACTCGACCAATAGGAATTCACCTCCCCTCCTGTTGCTTTTATGTGTGACAGAGGGTTACTGCATTGGCTAATATTCAGATTTTACACCCCCTCCCCTCCCTCTCTCCAAATCCAGTAATCCAAGAGGAAATGAAATTGGCTTAGTGACTTTCCGACCTGTCTGGGGAGGGAGAGCCACACAGGATGGCAGTGAATGGTTTAAGCTGATTAACCCCAATAAGGAGGGTTATCTTATTAAAGCTTGACTTTAGAGGCTATACACACGTTGGCTCTATGAATATGAGCGAATACATTAATGAATTTAGGCTCAAAAAAAGCTTTTGAAACTTGTGATTTCCGCTCAAATTCTAGAAATATCTGACAGGCTTTTATGGTTACAACACGGTAGACGTGTTTTCAACTCCCTACTTTTATCAGTTGACAGTTAACCAAATATAGATTCTTTCACCTATTTGTACAGACGAGCAGCAGCACTTTTTTTTTTAAAAGAAAGGCATTGTTCACATAGTTTCCTGCATACTGTGTGTCTTCTTGGAGGATTCAAAAAGTACATCCATTAGAATGTGTTGGGGATGTAAACCCTGGTCTCCTGGGTGAAAGTCCTGTGTTTGTTTGACCCATCCACCACCTCAGCCTGCTTCACCTTACTTACTACCTTGCTTCCATCATAACTACTATGGCCTAGTAGAGAGCGCCGTCATTATAAATGTAAATATAAGGCAAGGCAAGGCAAGGCAAGGCAGCTTTATTTGTATAGCAGATTTCAGCAACAAGGCAATTCAAAGTGCTTTACATGAAACATAAAACATTAAAAACAGTTAGAAAACAATTAAAAACAATTTCAAAGCATTAAAACAATTAACAACAATTTCAGATCATTAAAAGACAAGAATAAAATGTACAGTGCAGTATAAGAATTTTAAAGAAAGAGCAGTTAAAAATAGGTTATTTAAAGAAAGGCAACATTAAAAAGATATGTCTTCAGCCTGGATTTAAAAGAACTGAGAGTTGCAGCGGACCTGCAGTTTTCTGGGAGTTTGTTCCAGATATAAGCCATAATTGCTGCTTAAACAAATTACGTATGTGGCTGTTTTTCCTCGGACAGTCATAAGTCCTTTATATAAACTAATATTTTACATATTTAGGTCTGTACATAGGCGTAATTTAACACCCCCCCCCAATAATCCAAACTGGCCAGTGTAACCCCTCCAAATATCTTATCTTTATAATGGTGAATGAAAAATATTATAACAGTTTACACGTGGGATGTTTTGAATATGTAGACAGTTTTGAACAATACAGCAGATTAATTAATTTATAATAATATTCATACATACATTAAGACATTTTCACCATAACTTGAAACCGAAAAGGCACAAATTGTTGCAGAAAAATTCACCAGAATGCAGGAAATGAGGGTGTTTGATGCTCTAAGAACCTAAGCACCTAAGAACCCCCGGTTAGAATTTGTTCCCCCAATGATGAAACAAACAGCCTCGCAAAATAGGTGGAGATCTCAACCCCCCCAATGTTTAACCCAAAGTTACGCCCCTGGGTCTGTATACAGTACATATGTAACCACCTGCTCTCCAAAAGAAAAAAATGACAGAAATGTTCTGAAAGTCTACATTTTGTTTGTACCATGGACGTACACCATTTACAACAATGTCACATTTGTGTACTTTGATAACCATTTGAAATTGATCCTAACATCAGACAACTCTAATTCTGAGCAGTCACGGTAGAAACAGTGAGGGTAATGAGTTTAGGCAGTGATCCGTAAGCCCTCATATTAGTCACCCGCCATTATGGGATTGGCATTATACGCCACACTCCACCTGGATAGAAAAACAATCAAATCAACACCATTCAATATGTTTGTTTTAACTGAACCCCGACTGTATGTGATATTACTGTATGCAAAGAAAGAAAATCATTTGTCCACAGTTCTGTGGCTTTAAATATGTGTCCGTCTGTTTGATGAGTTCCCTGCAGTGTTGTATAACAAAAGCCTGGCACAAGAGATAATAACAGCGAACGTGTGAGACAAAAAGGACACGGTGTAACTGAAAAGAAAATCCAAACAAAGAAAGAACCTCAAGAAATTTATTTTATTTCTTATTTTGTACAATAAATTACCAAAATCACTGCAGGGCACTGCTGCCACCACAACAACTTAACAAGCCCCTTGTCACATTGTAGCAAGAGTTTCCTTGTATGGCATAGTTTTCCAATTGTTTCTGAATTCTGTTTGAACCAGAAAGCTTTCTTCTTATAACAACAGATAATGGATCACATTTAAACATCTCTTTACAGTCGCATACAAAAAAAAAGTTGATTTGTTGTGATAACAGCAAAAAGAATTAACGATGCAAAGGAAAGCAAAAGGTAACAAGTAGGAAAATGGTGCATAACTACATGAACAATAAAACAAGATATTTTCACTAAAATGTATATATGCTGTATCTGACTAGATTTAGAAATGCTTTTAGCCGTAAGACATTTAGGGTATTCTGAGTACTTCAATATCGGGGGCAAATAACATCTAATATTGTAGGACAGTTAAGTAGGGCTGCACGATTTGAGGTAAGTTATATGATATATAATGACATTATGTTGAATATCGCGATAACCATATTACTTTCAATAAATGGATATTAAAGTATACTCTTTTCTCCTTTTTTTGCTGATATTAGTATACTGCTATACAACAAATTGCTTGTTAAATTAAAAAAATGAAACAAATTCAAGTTCACATTTTTATTGTCATATGCACAGTAAGGTAACATGTTTCCCTATACAATGAAATTCTTTCCTGTCCACAGAATGCCGAATTTTAAAAGGCAGCATGTGAAAAACAAAGCAATAATAATAATATAATAATAATAATAATAATAATAATAATAATAATAATAATAAACCGTACAAATGTAAATAGTGCGAGTTAAGAATGTGCAAACTGGAGAAATGTAAACAGTTGAGTACAGTTATGAGTATACAGTCCTATCCGCTGGGGAGTCCTGGTGATCTTCCCTGCAGTCTTCACCACTCTCTGCAGGCGGTACATAGCAGCAGTAGTGCCGCTGTACCATACGGTGATGCAGCTGGTCAAGATGCTCTCAACATTGCAGCTGTACAAGTTGCTGAGGATCTTAGGTGACATAAACAAACTTCCTCAGCCTCCGTAGAAAATACAGCCACTGTTGAGCCCTCTTTACCAGCTGTGTGGTGTCAAAGGTGCTCTAAGTGATGTCACACGTTTTTTAGGCTACAACATTTTTTGTCACATACAGCAAACATCTCCTCACTATCCGCTAGCTGCCTGTCCCCTGAACACACTGTAAAAAAAAAAAAACGGCTCCACAAAGAAGGATATGGGGGTGGGGGTTGGGGGGGTTAGTGCGCTGGGCCACGGAAGGGAGGGGCGAGCTAGCCACCGTTTTGTTTGACAATACTTCGAACATCAACAAGAAGTGCCGTCACCCTACATTGCTTAGAGCACCTTTAAGTGTCCAAGTGAGGTTATTGAAGCTGCTTACCCTCTCTACTTCCAGCTCCCGGATGTACAATGGCCACTATCATCTCCTTCGTCTTGTCTGTGTTGAGGGTGAGGTTGTTGTCCTCACGCCATGACACCAGACTGGCCACCTCCCTCCTGTAAGCTGCTTTGTCCCTGCCAGTGATGCATCCTATCACAGGATGATGTTGTCCTTGTGGGGTGCCCTTGTGAACAGGGTGTAGAGGATGGGGCTGAGGACGCATCCCTGTGAACTGAACACAAAAGGCACCAATAAAAAAACAACTACCAGGGCAAACCGCCGCCAAGGCGTGACCTATCTTCCAATGTTCCAATGTTAACCTCCTGACTTTTACGTTTTCTATTAATTTTTCTAGTCGGGAACTCATTTTTCAGGATTATTCCAACACCACATGAATGCAGCATAAATGCCCTCGCAAATCTCGCAATGTTAACTAAAGTGAAAAATGTGTACCCGTGGTTTGGATCCACTCCAGAATGGGTTCTTCCATGGCCCATGCTACACCCTTCCACCAAGTTTCATTGAAATCGGACCAGTAGTTTTTCCTTAATCCTGCAGACAGACAGACAGACAGACAGACAGACAGAGCCTAAAACATGACCTCCTTTGCAGAGGTTTATAATAAAATAAGTTCATTTTAAAGCGCAGTTACCTTCTGATACTCTCTTTCAACAAATTCAAGAAATCCCTGTGTGCAACATCGCAGCCTTTTGCTTGTCGCGCAACTTGACATTGCGATTGCCCTACTGTACTTTAGTGACTGTGTAGGACATACAGCCATGGATCAATTCAAATGTATAAATGAAAAGACGCATTTCAGTTTCTACTGATTTGCAGCCCTACAGTCAAAATGTTTTTATTTCTCTCTATCCAAATTGTCTTTTAGTATCAAAAGCAGTAAAAATGCCGCCTGAAGCCAAGGGGTGAACAGCAGAAAAACAGCTCCTCTTATCATGTCCCGACACAAAGCCTCAGAAAACATTTGTATTTTAAATTTATGCATTAAAGATGTTCAAAGCTGCACTATGCATACCTCAGCTATTAAACAAATGGGATTTCAGATCGAATTATAAGCACTTTGTCTTTGTGTGCCATTGTACCGTAAAGAGACACAGATCACAATGTTAGCCTCAAAGGAGGGTATTTTCTCTTTTGATATTAAAGGGGCAGAGGAGTTGGTTCATGTTTTATTCATGATAAATCCTGGCCTGTGGCAAGCAAAGGCTTTTTATTCAGTTAAGTGAGATTACATTTGTTAAGTCATTTGTTAAATTGTACAACAGGATAAGGCTGTGTAAATTTGCACACACTGTGTGACACAAATGGCGTAGCTGTTGGCGCGTCTGTCACAGAGCTCAGAGGGAATGACCGAATCTGTGAGGACTGCAGATACTAGACTGATTCAGTTAAAGTACTTTAAGAGTGCAACTAACTAATTGTTGTCTATACATGCAATATTCAACGTTATGGCTTTTTATTGAGGGGGAATGTGCAACATACTGTATGTGGTGTACTGTACAGTATCATGCAATATTCTTGGTGTGTATGTTTGTTCTGTGTATAAGTACTAAGTACTGTGTGTGTTACTAAATGTTAACTGTTGTTTGTTTGTACATGTATACAGATATATGGTATGGGTTTATAGGCTGTGGGATGTCACCTGTGTTCTCTCAAATGCCCAAGACAAATTTCTCTTAAAAGAGACAATAAAGGCGTGTATCATAACAATTGTCAGAAATTAAAGAAAAATGCCTGTTATAATTTAACAGATTCAAACGGCTTCAAATCAGTTTACTATCATGTATGACAGAAAGCGGCACATAGTCACATTTGAGAAGCTGGAACCAGTAGATGTTATTAATTTTATTCGATTATCAAAATAGTTGCTGGTTAATTTAGTCATTTAGTCCCTGCGGCTAAAGTGCAGTCCCTGATTGGTGGCAGTTATTAGAGTCAGAGAATGGTTTCATGAACATTTTACCCTCTTTGTTGGATTTGGTTAATGATATTGCAGCTGTTGAAGCTATTTATTTAATGCTTTTTTTTTTTTTTTAGGCAAAAGGTTATTTTTTACTTGTAATTCCTGGACAGATATTACCATAGGCAAGGCACACCCCCCCCCAGCAGAGGACTTTTATTTTGACTCAACTGCTAGACCGTGACTCATAGACGCAATAATGCCTCAGGTAAAGTAGGTGGTTGCTGTAAGCAAACTCAAAGGCAATGGTTGCAATGTAACATTAAATGGGAAGAAGATGAAGGAATTATGCTTGAAGCCAAAGAATACCATGACATTTCCACCATACATTGATGCAGGAAAAACACAAATTGATGCATAAAAAATTCACCCTAAAACCATTTCAGCTACATCACAACCAAACACATTTTTAGGAAACCACTGCAGACGCCATTGTTTGTGTGTTTACGCAGAGATGGTAATGCAGTTGTTATGTTTCTATGACGTTAAGCCGCTATACCTGGGCAATAAACGGTAACAATTTACTTGAAGGTATCTACATAAGAGTGACATGACACTGTCATGACACATGAACCCTAACCCTAACTTGTCATGACAAAAACCGAATGACACTTAACGACAGAAGCGTTATGTCATAAACGTTCATGACTTGTTTATAATGTTTATGACACGTTCATGACAGTGTCATGTCACTCTTATGTAGACACCTTCAAATAAAGTGTAACCCAATAAACACTAGTGTTTCTCAGCCAGTTGATCAACTGTCAAAAGTGGATCGTCTACATTAGATATATACTGCATGTGCATATATTATCAACAACCCATATTGATCTCACAGCTGCCAAATGACTTCGCTCAGAGCTCCCAGAGGGGGGGGAACAGTTTCCTTTTGGCAGCTCTGCAAAATGCCAACCGAGCTGCTTTGATTTCAAAAGGTCAAGTGCGCAGTTGTTTGCAGAGGCGTAATAAGAGCGATTGTTTTCAATTCTCTGATCCAGAGGGCTGCATTGTAAAGCTGCCAGATAATTAATGACTGAGTAATTAGCAGGTTTATTGTTTCTGTTCATCCATCATGTCACTGCAAGTTGACTGTTCCTCTTTCACTGTGTGTTGATTGACAGGGCATTTCACAGGTGTGTGTGTGTGTGTGTGTGTGTGTGTGTGTGTGTGTGTGTGTGTGTGTGTGTGTGTGTGTGTGTGTGTGTGTGTGTGTGTGTGTGTGTGTGTGTGTGTGTGTGTGAGAGAGATTTGCAAACCAAATCTTCCCGCTGTGAGTCTTAATGAGAAGGAGGTGCTAGCTAGAGTTATTTCTACATTTGTAATGGACAGAATGTGTAATCCAAATGTAAAGAAAAGGAGCCTTTTAAACTGTGTATAAAGAAAGTAATGATAAATAAATAACATTTGGCGGCTACTCAAAAAATGAAAAGGAGTTGTTTACCTTCATGCATGTTGGAGGTGCATGCAGCTCTTTGTGGCTGCACTCTCCTGGCTGGCTTGGCTTGGCTTGCCTGTTTCTATCCAAACCCAGAACTTTGGAAATTAACTATTTAGTCTCATATTTGTCATTAAAATAAATAAAGACAAACAGACTAGAATGCCCAGTGCTGATCTTCAGTATTTTGATTTCAGGAAGCCCTTCCTATTCTTTTATGTTCTGTGGTCTCTGTTGATGCTTTTAAAAAAGCATCTGAAGAGTCACTTGTTAAAACTGGCCTTTGGCTCAGGTTTGTGTTTTGTAATTTTTATTCCATTGGCATTTTATATCTATTTTAATCGTTTTACAGCTTAGGTCTTATTTTAACAATGGTATCACGGAAGACTCTGTTTGTGAAAGGTGCTAAGTCAAATAAACTCATTATTATTAATATTATTATCTGAGTCAAAGGAAACTTTGACTTAGTTAAAAGGTTTGATTTCTAATAGCAGATTATTTTAAAAGTCCAGTATAGACCCAACACAAGTGGAATGTTTTGTTTACAACTAAAAATACTAAACAATTAAAATACAAGAAAACAGGCAAAATGTTATAATTTTTAATGCTTTATTGACTTTTTTATAGATTTATCTTACTTTTTTTTCTAGGCTGAGTTTTTTCTTTTTTTCTTCTCAAGCTTATCCTCAGTATTTGTTCTCCTCCATCATCCATCATCCTGGAGGGAGTCTCCTTGGCAAGCTTCCTGGTCTCGTCCTTCTGCTCTTCTTTGAGCTTGCTGAGTTCAGATCGGAGGCCTCGACTGACCTCGGCCTCAGCCTGGAGCTTAGTGACCAGCTCCTGGCTCTGTTTCCTCAGGGTCTGGATCTCCTCCTCCATCCGATGAAACGGGGCGCTGCCCTCAGCCCTCCGCTGCTTTATGACCCCCGGCTCCTCTGGCATCCTGTCGGCTTCGTGCTGAATCTCCTCCTCAAGCTGTTTCTGAAGGCTGTCGCTCTCTTCTCTGTCAGCCTTTAGCTCAGTTTCATACCTCCGGTTGAGCTGATGTGAAACTTTCAGCTGCTCGAGTTCTTGCTCAAGAGCTTTATTTAGATCTTTCTCAACCTGGAGCTCTGCTGAGAACTTTTGCTGGCTGATTGTATAAGCCGCCGTCAGCTCCTCCAACTCTTTTTGAATCACCTTCTTCTGCTTCTTTTTGACCTCACCGTGAACCCCCGTGGCGATCCTCATGGCTTCCATGGTCTCGGCGTCACTGAGCCTCTTGAGCCTCTCCAGTTCATAGCGTGTTTCCTTCCCTCTGTTAATGAACATTTCTTTGAGTCCCTTCTGACGAGCCAGCTGCTCTTTGGTCTTTTCCAGTTCTTCGCAGAGCTGCAGCCTCCTGTTATGCTCCCAGAGGTTTTTGGCATGCGCCTGCCCCAACAAATCGTTCAGCTTCCTCACTTCCTCCTGTAGGGTGCTGTGCATCTCCTGCTGCTTGCTGCTTTTCTTTCTTCGGTCGTACTCCAACAGTCTCTCCAGTTGGATGCTAAGCTGTTTCACTTTCTCCTCCTGACGGCCGCTGTAGGTTGCAGCACATTGCAGCCGAGCCCTCAGCTCCTCCACCTGCATCTCAAGAACCTCCTTTTCCATCTCACAGTCTCTCAACTTTCTGGTTGACCTGTGAAAGACCAGGGGCCGCCTCCTGCTGTTCTCCATTTATTGCTGGTAGATCCTTCAAATCTCTCGACTGGTGTGGATGCAGTCTGTCACTGGTGAACACCTCTGTCTGCCTGCCTGTCTGTGTTGGTTCTCTCTCACACTGGTGTGTGTTGTGATGACCTGCTGTTGTCATAACACACAGAGAGCTGTTGCTGTGACTTCCAGAATTCCACAGTTTAAAATGATTACATTCATGTATTAATAGTTGTGCAAATAATACATGTCCAGTCTCAGCAGCAAGGCATTTTTTAATCCTTGTCATAACTTTGAGGTTACCAGGCAACCAGCGGACAGGGCTTAAAGTATTCTGGCACCATGCCGGATCTCCGGCGTGCGGCCGTGAGGAAAAAAAATGTTGGGAACTTACATGCGGTTTATTATTTTCGAGTCAATTGATTTCACCTACCAATCATATGAGAGGAACACAGCTCTAACTAACGCAGGGCTTAAGTACTCGGGCCTGGTGCCCGATTTCTGCCGTTTGACTATTTTAGAAAAATAACTACATTAAAAAGTCCACATGGGATTTGTTTTGAAGCGCTGGATTTAACCAATCATCAAACTTCCACCTACCAATGAAACTAGTTCTAGCCAATCAGATGCAAAGTAGGCCGGGTCTTTGCCGAAATGTGAGAGTGCGGTGCCGGTGTGGTCTCCATGGTAACGCGGCTAAATAAAAATGGAGGCAAAGTTTATCAAACTTGGAGCATTAGCAGCTTTAGTTGAGAAAGTAGTTAAAAACAAATGGCACTGGGCATGAATAGAGGACAAGAGGAAAAGGGTGGAGACGGGAAGCCGTTATTAGCACTTGGTGCCTCAAATTGAGGGAGCCGAGTGCTGCTTCTGCAGCGCGTGTTCAAGGAAGACACTGTACGGCAGCAGCGGTAAGAAAGAGCTTGCTAGTCACAAAGCTTCGGTCCGTGCACTCTGTTATACGAGTACGTTACCGGTAACGACAGCTACCGCTACCGCTGCGACTGCGCCTTCACTGACCGATCGTGATACAAACAATACGTGTGTGCACGTTCATAGCGGAACATGATTTGTCATTAACGATGGCCACTGTGTAAAAGCTATCTGAAGCCCAAACTGCCTTGACAAAGCTGTCTGTTTGGAATCAACATGGCAGGTATTCAAACATAACGGCCTTGTCCCAGAGTTTAGACGTCTAGCTATATGAAAAGATAAACAATGCAACGTTTTTAATAAATGTAAATAAAGCAGCTAATATCAACATGGACAAAATCACGAATGTACTAATTCGCTTTTTTGATGATGACCTGGCCAAAGTAGTAATGTTTAGTTTTCACAATGATTCATTGTAGGATTATGATATTATTGCAATATGTAAATCCACATGGACTCTTTATTTAACATATGGTTGGAAGAAGTAAAAATTTATCCAAAACTTTTTAGTTTTGAAAAATTATGACTTATTATTGTGTAATGTCAGAAGGACTTTAACTGTTTTGCCAGTCAAATTCACTTTAATGAGTGCATATTGAAATATTACACTGTGAACCCCCCCCGTTCAAAAACAAGTTTCAGGCTCAGGATTTTTTTTCACTTTAAGCCCTGAGTGGAGATTTAAAAAGTTTAAATTTGAAATTGTCGAAGGATTCCTGTTCAGGATAACGCTGACTATGTCCAGGGCAAGTTATATGATTTTATTGTACATTAAAATCATATATAAAGTTGAAAGTAAAGGAAAATTTGACTCATTAGAGAAAAGCTTTGATTTCAGAATAGACCCAACACAAGTGGATTGTTGTGTTTCCAACTCAACTAAAATACAATAAAACAGGGACTATTTTATAATGTTTTAATGCTTTAACAACTTTTTATTGATTTTGAGTCTTTTTTTTTCCAGGTTGAGCGTTTCTTTCTTCATTCATTCTTTCATTTTTCTTCTTCTCAAGCTTCTCTTTAGAGTAATTGATCTCCTCCATCATCCATCATCATGGAGGGAGTCTCCTGATTCCCGGTCACGTCCTTCTGCTCTTCTTTGAGCTTGGCGAGCTCAGAGCGGAGGTCCCGACTGACCTCGGCCTCAGCCTGGAGCTTAGTGACCAGCACCAGGTTGGTCAGGGTCTGTTTGTGCAGGGTCTGTATCTCCTCTATCTGTTGAAGCAGAGCGTCCACCTCAGCCCACAGCTTCTTCATGACCTCCATCTTCTCTGGAACCTCATTCTCAAGCTCTTCCTGAAGGCCGTAGCTCTCTTCTCTTTCAGCCTTCAGCTCCCTTTTATCCCTCCGGTCGGTGATTTTGTGAGCCACTTTGAGCTCCTCCAACTCTTTTTGGAACACCCTCTTCTGCTTCCTTTCACTGTGAACTCCAGTGGCGATCCCCATGTCGTCCGTGGTCTCTCTGTTATCAAAGAGCCTCTTCCTCAGCCTATCCAGTTCATTGTCTGCTTCACACGCTTTGTAAATGAACTTTTCTTTTAGACCCTTCTCATTAGCCATTTGTTGTTTAGGCATTTCCAGTTCTTTGCTGAGCCGCAGCCCCATTTGATGCTCTCGGAGGTATATTTCACGCGCCTGCCTCCACAAGTCATTCAGCTTCCTCAATTCCTGCATGTTGCTGGGTTTCTCCTGCTGTCTGCCGCTTTCCTCTTGATTGTCCAAGTTTCCACTACTCTATAGCTCATGCATCTATTGTTAGCCCTTTCCAGGTGAGCCCTCAGCTTCTCCACTTTCTTTTCAAGAGCCTCCTTTTCCGGGTCGCAGTCTCAAAACCTTCTGTTTATCCTGTCGTGGACCATGGTTCTCCTGCCGTTCTCCATTTGTAGCTGGAAGATCCTCCCGAGTTTCTACTGTTCAACTGCAGTTGGTGTTGAAGCTTTGTTCTCTCTCACACACCAGTGTGTTGTGAAGACCTGCTGTTGTCATAACACACAGGCAACTGTTGCTGTGACTTCCAAAATTCAAAAATTTTAAATGATAAAATTTATGACTGACTGACCTTTTGGTTATGTAAATGGCCTGTATTTATATAGCGCTTTTCTAGTCTCAACGACTACTTGAAGCGCTCACCATTTACACACATTCATACACTGTGGTCGAGGCTGCCACACAAGGTGCCACCTGCTCATCAGATAAACATTCTATATAGGATTTACAGGAACGCACTACTGTTCTTTCTTGTGTAGCATAATGGGACTAAAACTGCATTACAGTGCCTTGCGAAAGTATTCGGCCCCCTTGAACTTTTCGACCTTTTGCCACATTTCAGGCCTCAAACATAAAGATATAAAACTGTAATTTTTTGTGAAGAATCAACAACAAGTGGGACACAATCATGAAGTGGAACGAAATTTATTGGATATTTCAAACCTTTTAAACAAATAAAAAACTGAAATATTGGGCGCGCAAAATTATTCAGCCCCCTTAAGTTAATACTTTGTAGCGCCACCTTTTGCGCGATTACAGCTATAAGTCGCTTGGGGGTATGTCTCTATCAGTTTTGCACATCGAGAGACTGACATTTTTGCCCATTCCTCCTTGCAAAACAGCTCGAGCTCAGTGAGGTTGGATGGAGAGCGTTTGTGAACAGCAGTTTTCAGTTCTTTCCACAGATTCTCGATTGGATTCAGGTCTGGACTTTGACTTGGCCATTCTAACACCTGGATATGTTTATTTGTGAACCATTCCATTGTAGATTTTGCTTTATGTTTTGGATCATTGTCTTGTTGGAAGACAAATCTCCGTCCCAGTCTCAGGTCTTTTGCAGACTCCATCAGGTTTTCTTCCAGAATGGTCCTGTATTTGGCTCCATCCATCTTCCCATCAATTTTAACCATCTTCCCTGTCCCTGCTGAAGAAAAGCAGGCCCAAACCATGATGCTGCCACCACCATGTTTGACAGTGGGGATGGTGTGTTCAGGGTGATGAGCTGTGTTGCTTTTACGCCAAACATAACGTTTTGCATTGTTGCCAAAAAGTTCGATTTTGGTTTCATCTGACCACAGCACCTTCTTCCACATGTTTGGTGTGTCTCCCAGGTGGCTTTTGGCAAACTTTAAACGACACTTTTTATGGATATCTTTAAGAAATGGCTTTCTTCTTGCCACTCTTCCATAAAGGCCAGATTTGTGCAGTATACGACTGATTGTTGTCCTATGGACAGAGTCTCCCACCTCAGCTGTAGATCTCTGCAGTTCATCCAGAGTGATCATGGGCCTCTTGGCTGCATCTCTGATCAGTCTTCTCATTGTATGAGCTGAAAGTTTAGAGGGACGGCGGGTCTTCGTAGATTTGTAGTGGTCTGATACTCCTTCCATTTCAATATTATCGCTTGTACAGTGCTCCTTGGGATGTTTAAAGCTTGGGAAATCTTTTTGTATCCAAATCCGGCTTTAAACTTCTCCACAACAGTATCTCGGACCTGCCTGGTGTGTTCCTTGTTCTTCATGATGCTCTCTGCGCTTTACACGGACCTCTGAGACTATCACAGAGCAGGTGCATTTATACGGAGACTTGATTACACACAGCTGGATTCTATTTATCATCATTAGTCATTTAGGTCAACATTGGATCATTCAGAGATCCTCACTGAACTTCTGGAGAGAGTTTGCTGCACTGAAAGTAAAGGGGCTGAATAATTTTGCACGCCCACTTTTTCAGTTTTTTATTTGTTAAAAAAGTTTAAAATAGCCAATGAATTTCGTTCCACTTCATAATTGGGACCCACTTGTTGTTGATTCTTCACAAAAAATTACAGTTTTATATCTTTATGTTTGAGGCCTGAAATGTGGCAAAAGGTCGAAAAGTTCAAGGGGGCCGAATACTTTCGCAAGGCACTGTATTTTTGCAACCCTGTGTTGGCAATGGCAATAAATTAACCTTGGACCTCGTAGTTCTGCGCTTTGGGCAAAACATAACTTTCCAGTCTGGGATGGGTAAAACACAGGACCTTCACCCAGGAGAGCCGGGATTGCGTCCCGCGTGTGGCGTTTTTCAATATATATATTTTTTTTTAAGCCTTCCCAGTGTTTCTTTCCTAAACCCAACCATTTATTGTTTTCCTCATCCAATGGCAATAAATTAACCTTGGACCTTGTAGTTCTGTGCTTTGTGCAAAACATGACTTGTCTCAGCAGCAAAGAAGCTGTTGGATTCTGGCCACTAGTCTCCAAAAGAATACTTACAGCAATACTCAACATAAAACAATTATATTATATTAAGCTTAAGAGCTGCTGGATGGCATATTTTTGAAGTGTGAAGAAATCCAGGCTTGCTGGTCCCCCCTGATTCCACTCTTTATGCTAAGCTAAGATAATCTCCTGCTGGTTCTAGCTCCATACATAGCACACAACTATGTGTGTGATTATCGATCCTATTTTTTTTCCTTAACTATAACCAAAATCTTGCGCTAAACCTAAGCAATTTCAATTGCTTAACCTTTACCAAACCTTAACCAAAGAACTGACATTAATGAGTAATAACAGGACAAACAGACTTTTGTCACCTTGTAACCCTTTGATGTTTAAAGGCAGAGGAGCTTGTTAGTTGATAGCCAATATTTTGTGCTTTTTGTGTTTTTAAATGTGACCATTGTCATGGGAAGAAATGCCCCAAAAAGAAGGGCTTTAGTTTTCCCTCCAGAATTGTATTTGTTTAATGTACGTATTTGTAATGGACCATGTACAATATAAGACATAAACGTAGGTTAGGATGGAAAGACGTGCTGAAACACTTAGATCATGAGAACCTGAAACTCTCCCCAACTTCAGCAATGATACAAACCATAGCCTCTCTTTGACCTCATCAGCTGATTTATATAACTGTCAACTATATATGAATACATAATAAAAATGTATACAGTAGTACGGCCTTGTTTGTTTCTGTATGTCTTCTCTTACTGCACAAACTCTGCTGCACTTATTCATTCGCAGTTCTTGGTGATCCAGATGTTTTTGGCATCCGACTCATCAATATTCATATGACCTCCAGCTGAACTCTGCTATTTGTTTAAATATTGCAGAGCAAGAAAAATACATTTATTTGCGGCTTTGGAGTGACATAAAAGACAGCTCTCTGTGCAACAGTCCTGCTTTTTGACACCATACTCAAAGGAGCTTAATGTTTTGGCTGAGAGTTGAAAGAATGAAAGCCACGGCGATGAAGCAAAGTCAAACCTGTGAAAACACATTAAAGATGAACTTATGAACGTTTACATCATTCCCATGTGAGTTTTAACTGTTAACAGTTGATCAACCGAATCATTCATCAAAGGTTTTTTTTTTTTCTTTTAAAAACCCCACATGAACATCAGCTGCAAAATATAAATCAAGTCTTAAGATGCTAAAGCAAATTGAATAATAATCACTAACAAGCTCCCCAGTTATAAAAAGTTGGCACTTGACTTCAGAGCATAATATTACCACAGATGAAATGGGTTTTTAGCCGCATCCACATAGGATTTCTATCAACCAGTTGTTTGGAATAATTGATCTTATTTTGGGTGGAGAGAGTTCCACTGATAATACTTATCTCTTTTATTGGCAGTTCATTTCTTTTCATCTTGTAGACATACAATTTATTTTTTCATCTGTTATCTGAATTTAGTCAGCCACTTGTTCTGCTAAAGTTGTGTCGTAGTACGTGATAAGTAAATTAATTGATAACGATTGGTAACACTGTCTTATGGGGACATTCAAGAAGCCTGTGTCTGAATTTACTCCCTCATGCGCTCATTTACTATTCCCTGTATAACAGACACTCAATAGTTTATTCTGAGCAGGGAATTAAGATTACGGACATTTATAAATCATGGTCATCATTAGGGCTGGGAATTGTCTAAATGATGACAATACTTATACAATACCTTAGGTTGCTTTCATACCTACCTCGTTTGGTCCATTTAAAACAAACCCTGGTGCCGTCAGATAGTCCGGTTCGTTTGGGCTGGTGTGGAAGCTCATCCGAACTCTGGTTCGGATCAAACAAACAAACTCTGGTCCGCTTGAAAATGGGGGTCTCGGTTCGCTTCCAAGTGAACTAGAGTTCAGTTCACTTCAGGTGAGAACGTAATCTGACCCAAATACAGGAAGTGAACCAAATACAGAGCATTTACTAGCCTGCAATTTCAACTTTGCACACAAATTACGGACTTATATATGATTTAAGGGATGATCATTTTCAGATCCATAAGCTGTTCTGAGCAGACATCGCTGGTTGGTCGTCTGTGTGACATCATCATCATCATCTCTCTCTCTCTCATCAGGGCCGCCCTCTCCTTCACTCGCTGCCTTTCAGCTGCTCAGATTGATCTCCTTCTTCTCAAAAATTAGAAACGCAAAAGCAGAACCAGAAAACCCAAGACGTTATAAATCTGGTGTTGTTCTATTATTTCTGAGACCAAAAGTGGTGAATTTCTGTCCAATAAACAAGCGACGTCTGTTTACAGTGTTTGGTGCATTCGACAAAGTGCAGTGTGAAAGCAAACCAAATCAAATAGAAAATGCAACAATGTTGCAACTTCACCCTCTAATCGCACAGAGTCCACCGAACTATAGGTGTGAAAGCGCCCTTAAAGTTACCCTTCATTTCATAACTTTTTTTACTTCATTTGATTCCCATCATGTGAATGGGAAGTATGATTTCCTGCAAGCAAAACCATACAAATAATCATTTTTTTCTAGATCTGGGTACAAATAGGATCGCTTGCAAGTATTGTTTGACTAAAGAAGTTTGGATACTTCTCTACTGGGTTATTTGGGTTGATACCTTAAAGGTATTGAGTACTGATACCCAGTCCTAGTCATCACTTGACAGCTGTGGAGTTGCATGGCTGTAATTGTGCGTTGAGTGTACATGTAGGTTAAACATTTACTTTTTCGTCTACCAGCCAAATGGCTAGAGAATGTTCCAATTTTCCCAGCCACTTTATAGATTAACATTGTTGATATGGCTGTTGAGTTAAGCAAATCTACCAGCCACTTGCATATTTTACTAGCATTTGGCTGGTAGATGGTAGAGATGTTCCGATACCGATACCAGTATCGGTATCGGCGCCGATACTGCCTAAAATGCTGGTATCGGTATCGGGAAGTACTGGAGTTCATGCACCGATCCGATACCACGTAATAAAGCCCTAAAGAAAATCTACATTAAAGTAGTTTATTTATGTTCTTTTCCGTTATAACTGACTGTCAAACTGGAGAATAAAAGAAAGTTCTGGGGCATTCATTGTTTGTGTTTGTTCATGTTTCACAAAGAGTTTAACCTGATAGAAATAATATCACATCCATACAGGGATACAGCTGTTAAAACATAATAAATTATATGACACACTGGTATCGGATCGGTACTCGGTATCGGCCGATACACAAGTTCAGGTATCGGAATCGGTATCGGGAAGCAAAAAAGTGGTATCGGGCCATCTCTAGTAGATGGTGCTAATTTTGAACCCTGCATGGACTGAGTGAATTTTTGAGGGCACTGTCTGGATAATCGCATAAATGGAGAATTAAATAAATGGTGGATAGTAAATATAGTGCACGATAAAGTACGTTTTTCCTGTAAGTTTTAACAGGCAAAATTTTCATGATAATAATCTGGAGCCGCAAAGAGGAAATGAGCAATAAAAGTAATAACTAGAGCAGATAGTTACCTTTCTCTTTAGGGGCTTATTATTTACTGTATAAAACAAATAACACCTTTATTTAGATGCCCTCAGGGGCTCCATAGTATACACATCCAATTATGGAAATTAGTTTCTCTGACATATTCTGCTAGAACAAATCTATTGGTATTGGAAGGGAAAGACATCACCATCAGTATTTCAGGCACGATGTTTCTGTTATCTCAACATGCAGAGCATTTGGCAGCAGCTGAAGCTTACATGCCAGTGGATGCTTACGTACCACTGATAGTTGTACTTTGGCCTCAGGATTACATGAGCATCCTTCATGCAACGCGCCTGCTCTGCCCTCACATGCCATCTGTGAAAGTGGAGTCTGCGGATGTAATGCATGTTGAGAAACACTGGTTCTTAACAACAGAGCTGGCTGTTCAAGATTATTTATAGATTTTAAATGCATACACTTCTACACTAGTCTTGCATTGCCAGACCTTCCTCCACAGTGCTGCGGAGGAGGGTCTAGCTAGTCCACACAGCATTCCGCGATGGGAGAAAAACATGCTCTGGTTTATTGGCATTTCTTTAAAATCACAATCATCTTGGGTGGCGCTAAGCGCCGGATGGAGCAACGGTGCCTCTGCAAAATAGCCTCGGGAAGGAACTTGTTTTGGTGGAACATGTGTACGTTCAAAGGTTTGTTTTAGTTGTGCAAGAGAAAACTCAGATTGGACAGATAGTCTAGCTAGCTGTCTGGATTTACCCTGCAGAGATCTGAGGAGCAGTTCACCATAGTCCTCATAAATCGACCGGAGTTCAAAATGCCAACACAAAGAAAGTGGAAGGTGAAATGAGGGACATTCGGTGGAATTTCCGTTGGCATCTGAAAAATCCCGGAACGTCGTTGATATAGACTACATGAAGCACAACTAATATTTGTGTAATAGGAAATTCTGCTAACATTTTGCAGAGCTGACGGAGAAGCACACTCCTCACCTTGTAGAATGTTTTATTGATACCTCAAAACTGTAGTTTTCTCTGGTATAAGGACAATATAAGGAAGTCTAATGCAGCACACGCATCAGATATCCAGTATGGTATCATCTTCCTGTTAATGCTCAGTGACTTTACAAAGGGAATGAGGAGCTGCTGATGTCTTTTAGGGGAGTAAAGGACAAAAGAAAAGTCTTTGAAATTCCAGTCAATGAGGACATGAAGTATCGCCAAAAGTATTTTATCACTGAAGAACTTTAGATTTTTTTTCTTTAAAAGGGAATATCTTGTTCCATCCTTATAGTCAGATATCCACATATTTTCTTCAGTAGACATCAGAAACATCTCCATCTTAGACTCACATTCACATTCTTGGACAACATTCCTGACCCTCGCCTGCCAGAATGTCCTCAGACAAAAGATAATATATATATATTCAGATTTCACTTCTATGTAGATATGATAATGACTTTATTTTGATGATTACAGTACAAGTATGTGTGTGTGTGTGTGTGTGTGTGTATATGTATGTATGTATGTGTATATATATATATATATATTTTATGTTATTAAGACACACAATGCAGATTAGATTTGACAATGAGATTCCAGGTTTACTCTTAATCAGGGCTGAACGATTAATCGTCTTCAAATCGAGATTTGAAAGAATGCGATTAGCTAATCGTGAATATTTAGTTGAATGTTTAGTGTAACGTTTGGTTTAACATTATTTATTCCTCTTTTTTTATTTTGATATTTACTGTTTCACAAGATACAGTAAATGCTGGAATAATGTTACATATCACAGATTGTTTACAGAAATGTCCTAATTTCAGTGGCTTTCTCATTCATTTTTTATTATTTTATTCAACATGATCGTAGAAGGTGCAATATATACAGTAGATGCTGCTATTGAATTGAAGCGTGTCAGAAATTTCAGTTTACAGGAAAGTACTGATATTCTTTTATTGGAATTGTTTTTGTATTACTATAAAATAAATGTTCTGTGTTTGACTGTTCAATGTTCCATGCTTATTAAAAGAAGAACACTTATTGCTCGCAATTCATATCTATGTTCTCATCCTTGCGTAAGAATATAGAGCAGTTTTGCTGGTGTCTCATGTTATAATGCTCCATGACATGTTTTTTCTGTTACACAGTGAATATTGAACTTTAGCTAAACTTTTAAGAAAAAATCGGCAATCAAATCGTAAAGGCAATATCTGGCAGAAAAATTGCAATTAGATTTTTTTTTTCCCAAATCGTTTATAATTATTTCTTCTGTAAAATAAGGAGATTTTGTTGTCTTGGTCTGCACTACTCTCCTGTTTATTCCTGATGGATGTTAGCGTATTATACATGAGTGTGTGAGAGACATAGAGGCAGGGGGAAAACACCGAGAGGGCAGGAAGGGATTTAGTCATTTTCCCAAACCTCTAATAACTCCCTTAGGTGGGCTGTGGTGAGAAAAGTGCACTGTCTGCCTCCACAGCAGAATAAATAATGGAGGGGTTTGTATGTGTGTATGTCTGCAACCCACCACACAATGATAATTGACCAATTAGATGTCAGGGAGAAGCATAAACACCTGGGGCTCATCCAGGAAGGTGAAATATTACAGAATAATCAGACAGAAACAAGACGTGTTTTCTTTTTTGTCAGGTCATCAATAATGTCACACCCTCCTCCACTATCACACATTAGGAATAAGGAAAGTGACTTTTTTTTAATAAAACCGGTCTCCCTCAACTGTAATGTAAGGAGACAAGGTTTAGAATGTTATTTTCCCAGTTTTTTTTTGTGTCTTTAAACTAGGGCTGGACATCGTTCAAAATCTTTCGATCCGGTGCCAATTTCGATACCTCAGTTTCGATACTTAACGATACTTTTTTCGATACCATATGTTTTAAAATCCATTTCAACATCAACAAAAATACATTAAACACAAAACTTTTATTTTCCACCTTAATTGTGAATCAAAACAGTTATCAAAATTAAAAACTTCTGGTAACACTGCTCACTCAGAGTAACATTAATCAAACTGGTTGTGCTTTTGGATAGGGGTGCACCAGTAAGATGCTCAGGATTGGTATCAATCCAAACTTTAAAAATTAACAAAAAAAGAGAAGCCACAACATGAATATATTATAAATAATAAATAAATAAACAAATGACATTGTGTACAGGCTAATATTGAAATAACTAAAATGCAAAGGAATGTAAACAACAAAGACATTTTAGTGCAAACTGCATAATGTCAATAAACTTGGTGACTGCCCTGTTGTCAACATTGAACTAATGGAGAACTAACTTAAGTGCAAAGGAATGTAAGTGAATTGCCTTGTTGCTGAAATGTGCTGTAGAAATAAAGTTGCCTTGCCTTACAACATCAGCCTGTCAGTCATCCATCAGGGCATAGAAACCACTGTTGTGCCTGCTTGTCTCAGAGGAAGTGTAACGTCAACAGCACCGCGACCGCTTTCGGCTCGTCATTAATATCATATCGCACCAAATGCTGTCTGCGTGAAGTTTTGAAAAACTGTAACCACACTTGAAACAACTTTATGGGTATTGCCGTGACTCACTGGGACTTCAACAAAACTGCAGAGCCGACGTAGTTTGCCTGCACCTTTTGCACACGTGTGTGTGTGTGTGTGTGTGTGTCGGAGCTGCGCTCTCTGTCAATATGCAGAGAGGACAGATAAGCTTGCGCTTACACACTCGGACGAAATTTGGCCCCGAAAGATAAATAATTTTTCATTACTCATAGGATCTGAGTATTTTCGGTCGGTGCCATAAAAGTATCGACGTTCGGTGCCCAGCCCTACTTTAAACAATATCCTCAATGTGAATAAACATAAACACAGAACTCTCCCAGAGAATGTGCCAATCCTATAGCGTTATATTACAGCCAGAAGTTTTAATTATTTTAACTTACTTTTCTGAGAAATTATGTTGGCGGACGGGTCCAAATACTACAATACCCCCAATAATATTAAGTAATCTTAATGTGGGAGATATAAACATGATTTTTTTTTTTTATCATATATTACACTACTTTGTGAACCTAAAGACTTTTGTAAACTCATTTCAAGCACCAAAAGAATTCGTACAACACATCATAAGTTAAGGTTTGTTTTCAAAAGAGATTTGAGGAATTTCAAAAAGCCAACGTCAACGCTTCAGCTTTAGCGCCAAATTATGTCTTTACACATTGCTATACGGAAAGCTTGTGTCTGCACAATGTTCAGTGGGTCTCTACTGTTATCTTTGTCTTTATTGTACTATAGGCACCCATGTTTCTACTTCCTCTAACACTGTGACATGTTTTCTGAAAATAAAGTTTGAGTTTCTTTCTTTGTTTATACATGAGGGCTTTCGCTGTTGATATTAGCTACCTACTGTAATTATTTTCTGCCTATTCCAAAATGATACTGCCAGAAAATGTCCAACCGTCACAATGTTGAATAGCTTGTCAACCAATATAATGGAGGCACCGAGTAAAAAGACTCCTTAGAAAACATTTTGAACATGGGCTATTATTGTCGGAATGGGATGTTATTCAATGTGTCACTAATTTAAGAAACATGTACACAATGATATTCTTTTTATGTCTTGTTTAAAATGTATGTTAAATTGTATGTATGGTATTTTTATGTTGTGATTGTTTTATGTGGACCCCAGGAAGAGTAGCTGCTACACTGTTAGCAGCTAATGGGGATCAGATCATTAGATTTCCAACAGAAACATCACAGCACAGTAATTTCAGGTTGCATCAGTGTTGTGCTTTATCAGTCAGCCAAAAAAACACAGCTTGTTTTTATTTTTTTATGTAAAGATCATGACTTTAAAATTGTACTCAGCCACAGTAGGTCACATGAGTGTATCTGCTTTTTCTGCAACATCCGTCTTTCAAATTAAATGTTTCCTACTGCACTCACAGCTGGAAACTGCTGAGTACGATTACCAAAGCTGCAGTAGGCCAATAGAGGATTTAGTACCTTGCTCAAGGGCAACTTAACAGCAGAGCTGAGGGAGGACAGCATTTCATAATTTCCTCACCCTAGTTAGAATTTCCTGGCAGTCTCGAGCCTTCAGTCACCAGTCCGCCTCTCTGACTTTAGGCTACCGCTGCCCCTTCTGCAACCCCCATTCCGTTTCATTTTTTCGGCCTTGGAAGTCAAGTCTTTTTTCATTACAAACTCACAGCTACATATTCATGCCTTACTGTGCAAGCTCAAAATTGTTCAGCGTGCCTGGCCTTCGCTGCCCCGAGGCAACCGTAGCTGTTTGATCTGCAAAGGCCACAGTTGAACCTCCTGCTGTCAGCTTTAAGCACAATCATTCCACGATGCTGCTTTTAAAGAGCTGACCACAGCTGCTGCCCTGCCAGAGGATCAGCCAGCACTGTGTGTGATGTTTAGTATACATAACATTCAGATGAAGATGAAAATAATGATCCTGCAAAAAAAAAATTCTATGGCATTTTTGCTAAATTAACATTCTTCATTTCTTTATATATAATTGTGTCTTTAAAATATGTTGCATATAAAAGTGAGGTTGAATTCAAGTTTCAGTTATGTCCAACCTGTATCAATTTCCCCCCCTCATGCTGATCGATTCCGATCAACATTTTATTATTTCCCCATTGTAGAGATAGATATGTCATCTGCTACTGTGCAGAAATACATTTAAAAGAAACTGACAGGATAAAGGGACATTCTGTTAAAACCCAACCTGGTTCAATGGAATCTATCTGACACTCTTTCTTTCAGATTTTAAATATGCTAAGAAATCTGAGTCATCGATTGCTTTGGACAGGTGGAACTTGTTTTATGGTGTGAGGAAAAGCATTGGACGTCTTAGACCGTCTTTTAATAATCTTTCAGCAGTTGAAATGTGTCAGGCGATCTGCTGTGCATTTCTCTGACCCAAATGGTGAGAAAATACATGCAATGCCGTAACCCCATTCTGTCTGTCTGTGGAGGTTTTCTGACTTGCAGCTGAAATAGTGAACTGTATACCATAAGCTGAATAAGGGTCTGTTTTGACATGTTTACATAAAACTATAAAGCTTAAATAAATAGTTTGTCTATGAGGAGAAATAGGGTGACTTCCTTCAATATAGGAGAAGGGTTCATGAGCATGAGAATCGAAGCACATAATTTAAATAAAGCTTGCACCGGTATGTCTGTGATTTGTTGACCCCAATAGCACCTGCTGCAGTCTTGTGCTGTACAAAACACACCTCAGTGCTGTTATTTGCACAAGTTTAAAGCTGAGACGATAACCGCCTTTCCTCAGATACATGTGACGACTGTCGGCTTGGTTCTCTGTGCAAAGAAAACGTCGTCTGTTTTATCGTCATTCTAAAGGTGATGTTGACTGAGCATGTTCCTATTCTGGATCTTCTCAACCAGTATTTGAACTGCCAGTCCTGTCTCCTCTAAAATCCTGGCTATTTTCACAATCTGATTACTTCTAAGAGTTATTGGTTTTCTTTGAGAGTGACATTGAGGAGGCTGTAAATCTGGGGCACATAGGCGTGTGACTCCATTATAGAACAAAAGCTGAACTCTTCGTTATGCAGGCGAAGCATGGGCGAGCTTTCTAGCAGATGAAGCCAGGCACATAAAGTAGGAAGCAGCTCATTTACACACATTGCCACAGGCATGAGAGAGCGTATGAAGGAGACAGAGAACGGAGGAAGATGAGGCTAATTATTCTCTCCACGGAGAGGCAGAAGCATCCCCTGGCGTTCCACAGAGGGGCTTGTCAGGATATGATTCCCCGGTGAGCAAGGAAGAGACGCTGAGAAGATGAGGAGATAAGGAATATGACAAATACCGCAGAGGCTGGAATCCAGATTCTCAATTAGAGGCCTGTCACTGCAGCTTTGGAAACTGGTATCCAATGGTTACGAGTGGCATGTGCCAACATGTTGGATGAGTGACAATGAGATGAAAAACTGTAATTTTATTAGATCTTTTCAAACACAAATGGTGCCTCGATATGCTTCTTTTGAAATGATCAATTTTTTTTTTCTTTACAATGTTGCATGTCAGTCACAGCATTCTTTGTCAGGGATATACATCTGTAACCTGATACTTAATGGGCACGTCAAGTCTAAAGACTTGTCAGAGCCAGTCCCAAGTCAAGTCCCAGTAAGTCAGTCAGTCAAGTCACAAATCTTCACAGGCAAATTGCTTGTCTTTCAGGTGTCTGAATGCAGTGCTTCTACTAGCTTAGAGCTTGCTCATCACCATGTCATTTATTCTTTATTGTTCCAGGATTATATCGGATCCAAACTTGACCTAACTTGCAGGTTTTGTGCTCTTGAGTATCCGAAGCATCCATTTGCATCCCCTTGTATATTTCCATTGACATAGAATGCAATTGCAATTCATTTTTTTAAATTTGCAATGCATTCTTTCTTACCACACCTTAACACAAGTGACAAGTCTTTCTAAAATGATTGCAGCCGAGTGTCTGCACACTTGACTGTGTTCTGTCACCAGAGGAACAAATGTACGCCGTCTTTGGCCCATTCAAGGCCAATATTTGCCGACATATTGTAGACGTGGACAGGACTGGGCTGGCTATGAGCCAGTGTCCACACCTGAAACCAGACCAGTGTTCATCACTTTAGCTATACCTGTGAAATGTTCAAATGCTAGGTTTTGCTGTCCCTCTCCAGCAGAGTGGCATGTCCCTCATGATCAAGCACCTGTCTGTCTGTTACTGTAAATGGCCTACATTCTTTTTTTGTGTGACAAGATTTTTATAAGAGAGTTCAGCTTTTGCTTGAGGATCAGCACAGTTTGTTTCAAAGATCCCTGCAGGGAGAATGTCAACGTAAGGGCTTTGTCTTAGAAAATCACCACCACGCATTTTGTATAATGTCTAACCATTGAACTTGATTCCAAAACAGAAGAGTGAAAAACATCATGGAAGTTTGGGTTACACTTTACAGCGTCATGTGTTCATGACAGTGTCATGTCACTCTTATGTAGATACCTTTTAAGTAAAGTGTTAACGAAGTTTGTTTGCTAAACCAAGCTGCATCATATGCAGCCCAGATAATGAAAGGGAAGCCCTTAGCTTCTCTGCCACAAATGATGCATCATCAGGTCTGAGCAGCGCTACAGTCTGCAGCACGGAGCAGATTAAAACAGCCAGGAAGAACAAGAACTTAATTGATGTGCATGCCAGTCCCTCGCAAAGAAACTCTCCCTTTCTTTGAGACAACTTCAGACAAACTTTTCCCACACGTATTGACTTGGCTTTCTTGGATGTTATAATCAGCCTGGAAGTTCGCTCAGGGAAACGGGGTGAACCTTTACGTTTATTAGGATGGGATGGTTTTGTTTACTGTGCTCCCCACTTTGTGTTTTATGTTAATTTCTTTACATTAAAACCATGTGTAACACATGGTTCTCTATGTGGAGAGGCATACTGCAGTCTTTTACTGGGGAGTAATCCAAAAGGAGCATCCTCTCTTTCTTTAATGTGCTCCATCTGACGATGATATAATTTACCGGGGATCACCATACTGCAGAGAACTTTTGCTCATATTCCTATCAACCTCTTTAATGTTCCGTCGTATACTGTACGTCACAGTCACACTTTTTTTTGTTTAACATAATTTTTTGGGCTTTTAATGGCCTTTAATCGACAGGATAGCTTGAAGACAGGAAAGGGAGAGAGAGGAGGGACGACATGCAGCAAAGGGTTGAGCAAAGACTCAGCCTGGATGGGGCGCTCACTCTACTGGGTGAGCTAGAGGTCGCCCTGTCACAGTCACACTTGATGCGTTGAATGCATTGTCCTTGTGATGAAAGTTCATTTAATTTAGTTGTTTAGAAATAAATGTGTCTGAAAATGATCCAGACGTAGACCCAAAGTCCTGTTAAATTGTTATTGATGAGAGACAAAATCATTCATCATAAACACAAATGCATTGTCAGTGGTAAACAGCGCGGGAAAAGCTATAATTTATCAGAGTTACCAGCGCATGATTAATCATGTCTTCTTCTTACACCCTCATGAATATAGTCACATAAAGACGGAATGGATGGAATGATGGAAATGCATGCTGATACATAATTTTATTAACCTGGATGCCAGCTGAACTTAGCCCCGCCCACAACATTCAAGGTCTAGAATCTGAGTATGACGATATCAGGCTATACTTTTATAGGAATTGGTTGTTAGTTTGAATACAATTTGGGGAAACAAGCTGGGAAACGGTTTTATTGAGGGAGAGAGCAACCACTGGTATACTTGTGTATATATTTAGACAAAGGACTCCTATGATTTACAGTTCTATACTCTGCTCCTATGAGTAAAGAAAATGTTTGCATTTTGACAGATCTAAATCTGTGCTTCTACACCAACCTTGAAAATGATGCAAATTGCTTTTACCTCATCCTTTGTACTTTTGCATTTTGTGTTGATTCTTTAAGCTGGTTGTCACAGCTTGCAGTTCCTTCCCACAGATTCTTTTGTTAGTTGAAAACAACGGTACATCTGTGCTGAGCCTGTTTTTTTTTTTTTTTAAGTGGAACTTTTATGGCAGCGTTTGCTGTTTGGTTGGACGTGTGCCAGTGTGCAGAGAAAATATAATGAATCCAAAAATCTCAAGCCATGTTGGATGAGGTGTGGGTTTTTGTTATGAGTGAGGAAAACACCAAACTGCCAAATTTAAGCATACAATTTGGTGTGAAAACATTCCTCCCTACAAAGAGGAAAAAAAACAAACGGTGTGAACTTGTTTTGCACAAAGCATAATTACTGGACGGCTGATAGTGTTTGCAAGTTTTTGTGTTGATTTTCAGTTTTTTTTTTTCTCTTTGCATGTTCAAACATCATGCGCCCTATTTTAACGATCTAAGCACACGGCGTGAAGCGCATGGCGCAGGAGCGTTTAGGGCGTGTCCAAATCCACTTTTGCTAGTTTGATGGCGGATTTGCACCGTAATGTTTTTATTTGTAATCTTTTGCATGTTTGTGTGCTGCTGCCCTTCCCTGTGTGTGTGTGTGTGTGTGTGTGTGTAACAAGCATAGCGTGCCCGTGCTGTGCACGAGCCTAGGCGCATTTTACTAATTTGCTGTTAAAATAACAATGAAATGCTGCGTTATTGACTTTAGACCAGGTTTCTGTTGGTCAATGGCGTGATCACTTCCCGCTGCCTCAAGATAGCAATACGCCAATAATTCACCTGAACACACCGCCCTGTAAGACCAGCATGCCCATGGGCGCAAAGATGGGCGCAGGTGCATTTGCTATTGAAACGACGCGGGCGCTGGACGGGAAATTGACAACTGCGTCGGTCTTAAACTAGCAAAGACACTTGTGTCGGGCTTTGCGCTGTGCTGCGCTGTGCTGCGCTGCGCTGCGCTGCGCTGCGCTGCGCCGGGTGCAAGACAGGGCCCTAAGTGTCATGTTGTCACTGCATTGAGCACTAAATCATATTGGTCCTACTTTAAACTGCACATCTGTTCTTAGAGCTGCTATCCGTCAAATACTTGTTGCTGACAACGGCTTCAACCAGACCTCGATGAACTCACCTGTCCTATTTTTTGCCTTGTGCGTTGGTATTAGACGCTGCGGGCTGTGACAAAGCGTCAGTATTTGACAAGTTTGGGAACAGTCTGTGAGGCTGTGTGGAGGCAATCCCAAGCCACTTTTATCTGAATATCTTTTAAGCTTTTAGCACAAGTTCAACTAGGCAGGTAATTATCATTCTATTTCACAACCACACTGAGGCTCCATCTCTGGCTTTCCTACCATCTCAGCCAACGGATATTTTACTTTTACATGTTTCATCTGTCTCTCCTTGTAGCTAAATTCACACATGTCAAAATACAGGGTTTGGCATTTAAAAACAGCTGCGTCAAAAACCTATTCTGTGAGCGTGTGAATGTACATGTAATTTATATGAGAATATGGAATATTGTTGTCAGGGTGTTATTCAGGCCAGGCTTCCTTTTCACTCCACAAGATTTTAACAAGGCAAAATATAACATCACCGACCCACGTGGGCTTTGAACACACACACACACACACACACACACACACACACACACACACACACACACACACACACACACACACACACACACACACACACACACACACACACACACACACACACACAAACAGGGTTCAACAGGATGCAGAGAAAGAGGAGGCAGCACAGTACAGTCGGGTGCAGTCTGTTCTGCTGAGAGAACATTCCACCTTAAAAACCCAGCAGCCCCCAGTCTCAGTGCTGGAATGTGTCCTAGTTATGCCTTATCTGCAAGTAATACTACTGTATCTTAATAATTCATTGCTTATTCCATGTGGTCTACTTTCCAAACATGCCTTTAAAATGTGCAAATCTTGGAGCTGCAGCATATAAAAAATATAGTAGCTAGAGCTCTTTTTTGTAGCTATAGCATCAGTTTTGAATCAGAAGGTAGTGTCTAAATCTCCAGAAAACTTGTTCCTTCTCAAGCTCCAGATTTCACACCTAATGATGGCAACAGAAAGTCATCATTGTGCCATCCATAATGGCCAATATGCTGTATATGTAACTCGACAAATAACTCCTGAGCGTTTTCTGATCTGCCGCCTCAGTGGTTAAGGTTTGGTTAAGTTTAGGCAGCTAAGACTACTACATGGTTAAGGTCAAAGGGACACCGCTGACGTCATGGTAGAAGTTTGTGGATTGGAAACAGGATGCTTTGTGCACCCAAACACATATGGCTGCATTAACCTGAATGGGGGGTCCTGGGGCAAATATGGGCCCATATTAGGGCTGGTCGATATGGCCAAAATGTTTTATCTTGATATAGGTCATTTCCTATTTCGATAATGATATATATCACGATATAGAATGTTTTCTGCTAATTCAATAAATAAATGGTCTATAGGAAATAACCACATTGTTATTTTGTAAATACTTGACAAATGAAAAGTATTTTCTCATTTTGTTAAGAACTTTAGAGCAAAATGAACATAACGTGCAAGGATCAGAATGTAAAGCATCATTCAAATGACCCGAATGTCGCTGTAACGCAATTGCCGCTGCTGTTTTTTTGACATCTCAACAATTTAAAAAAATATATATGATACAACATGTTTGCATTGTTTTGACAATAACTATCGTGATATCCCAGCCCTAACCCCTATTAACACAGAGTTCCTCCTTATTTCTGTGAATTGTGTACACTTTTTCTATGCTGGACATGGCCTCGGGTTTGCTGTGTGTGTGTGTTGTGTTAAATTGAAACATAAAAAAGGTAATTATGTACTGAATGTAAGCACGATGTCAGCTGAAAATAATTAAGATCTTAAAACTTTGACACAAGGAAACTTATTTTCAAATGGGGCCTCAACATCAGGTGATAAAGCAGGACCCACCCTGAGGCCCTTAGCATGCCAGTTGATATTGTGATTTATTGGTGCATAGTCCCATATTCCCAAACAATTAATCAAATGACCACACGCCTATTGCTAAACAGTCAAGCTGAAGCTTTTGGAGACCATGGGGCGGAAAATCTTCTTCATCAGATGCTTTGTTGGCCTGTTAATCCACACTGAGCCTATAGCTTTTTTTGCAGCAGCATAAAAACATCCACCTAAAATAAGATAAGATAGACTTTATTAATCCCACAGTGGGGAAATTCCTGTGCTCCAGCAGCTCAAAAGAAAAACGTACACACATCAGAATAACACAAATACACATTATGTAGATATAGGAGAAAAAATATACATAAAGTATAGGGAATGGAAGAATAGAATAGAACGTGGGTCATTTCAAACTGTAAACAACCAATATTTGATTAAATGTCCAATGTAAAAGTCACCCTGCTTAAAGAAACACAACTGTCAATAATGTTTACTCTATCAATAGACAATGATTTTGACCTCAATCAGTGAAATTGATTTCCAAATTGTATGAATGAACTCATTATTGATGTGGGCAAAAGGTGACTTCAGAAAATTGGATAGCAACTAAACGTCCAGGTACAGATGATAGCCATGCTGTGGCTACATAGTGTTTGTGGACTACCCTTTTATTTCCAAACATCCTTTTGCTCTCCCACTTTTTTCAGCGAACCCATAGTGTCACCTTATGCTACCCTCAGAATAGACCTTCATTTGTGATTATACTACAGAGATAACTATGGAGAGTCTGCACTGATAGATGCTAATTGCGAGGGAATGGCTTATCTAAGAATAGAATGAGCTGCTCTGTGTTTTTCCTCGCAGGGAATGTGAAGTTATTTGTGAATGGTCATTAGAGAGCAGTGGGATTACCTCCTCAAATGAATGGACAAAAGTAACCTGTGAACTGCGGAGCTATTTTTCAAAGGTTGCGTAACATCAAATGTCAATAGCGGACAGATGTCCCTCACAGAGTCTTTCCATTCAGAGGTATTCGGATGAAACATGAGCCAATATTTTCTGCTGTGCGCTGTTATTATTTGGAATTCCTTCTGAAAAACATATTATCATTAGGCTGCGATGTAGTTGAGTTTTTCCTGTGGGTTTTAATTTTAATGATACCTGACACTAATACGACTTCTCTTCTCAAAAATGTGGGTTTCACTAGAGTGATTTTTTTTTTTCTGCAGGAGAAAATATTTTCTTAGCACTCCCTCCAAATGAAGCCTCCATCCCCAAGATGCTACCACGAAGGGTGATCTGTGAAATAACACTCAATCACTTGCACACACAATTATATTTCATAATAGGCGTGAGACGGAGTTGCTTTTATTTTCTCAAAGGAGTAATTTTCCCTCCCTCCCTCACTCTGTAAACACCGCTGGCTTGTCAGGTTTTAACTTCGAGCAGCTATCGTATCGTATGAAATGGAAATAAGCAGCGAGTGACAACTCTGTTTCTGGAAGCTGTTTAATTTGCCATAACAATTTGCTTTCTGACCCCTATTATAATTGTATTAGTTTGTTACACAAACATATTATATTCTCTAATATTTACTGGCCACCTCATGACACTACAAAAAAGTATGTGTTTACAAAATACAATTATACAGTTTTTTATTATATTCACAGGCAACGGTTTTGCAACTGTGACCCTTCTGACTGGGTTTGACATGTTATATGTGAGCCTGGTATCGAGGCAGGCAGTGCAAGCTTTCATTAGCTTTCCAAATAAACTTCAATTTTACATTAAAACCTGTCAAACACTCTAAATCTGTATGTAGTTATCAAATGTAGCTTGCTGCATAGAGATCTACGTCTGGGAAAACTTTCCGAATAAACCAAACTACTTATTACTAAATCTCTACATTGGTGGTCGCAAGTGCAAAGTTGTCATAACCAATAGTCAGAACGGCTTCAGTAAGAAAATATTCGGTTACAGTTTACTTGAAGGTGTCTACATAAGAGTGACATGACACTGTCATGAACGTGTCATACACATTATAAACAAGTCATACACGTTTATGACATAACGCTTCTGTCATTAAGTGTCATTCGATTTTTGTCATGACAAGTAGGGTTAGGGTTCATGTGTCATGACAGTGTCATGACACTCTTATGTAGATACCTTCAAGTAAAGTGTTACCAAATGTTCTCTCTCTATGTGGGTCTGTTTAGGACAACTGGTTTGGGAGCGGATCTAATTGATTATTCTCATGTCTGTTTGGACTTTTAATTTAATATATAAATGTCGGATTTTGGTTTTCAATAGGTCTGTTTCAGATCAGGTCTAACATTTTGGAATAGAAAACAAATCCACACACCAAGTAGCGTTGGTTTAATGCTGTAACGTTTCAAGGCTCGAAATTATATTTCTTTGATCAAGCACCCATTCCATTGGGCGTGGGGATGGGCAGGTCTTCTTTCATCTGTAAAAATTTGGAATGACATCTGTGAAGACTTCCAACCCGGATGGCATCATGTTTGTTTGTTTTTTTAACAAAACGTATTTGCTATTGCAGATTATAAAATCTTTGGGGAGACAGGGTTGAAAACACATTTTAACATTAGTAAAGCTTTTGAGGTACCCATGGAAAAAGGAGAGATACCTTAAAAAAGAAGGTAGAAAAGAAAACCTTAAAAAGATCAAATAAAGTAAAACTTTAAACACATTGAGCCGTGGTTAGTTACTGGCGTCACCACTGTTCTCAGCCCTTTTGCTAAACAGATTTGCCGTCCATCATATTTCCTTTGCATTGATTGACTGCATAATTATTATGGTCATGCATCAGGCATCATTTTTCTGAAACTCCTAAGCTGAGAGTTTGGTGGCCATTTAAATGTGCAGCTGGTGGATTTCTTTAAGAGTGAAACACAAAAAGTGGGCAGATGGAAAGTTAACTTGATTGATTTGTTTATCTTGTTGCTTTTTCACACTCCCACTTTTCCTCGTTTTTTTTTAATTTTTTTTTTTAACTTTACTCACATTGTAGGCAGGCTGCCCTCCTGCCTTGCAGGGTTTTTCTTTATTTCTTTACTCCTCTGTCTGCCTCACTGTTTATCAACCATCTATTCAAAGGCAAAAATAAAACAGAGAGCCTGAGTCCATCTGGACCTGTTGTGGCATGCCATTTGGTACCCTGAATGCTGGCCAGCCCTGGGCCGCCATCTGTGCCATTCTTTGTCACAGAGGTACCGCTATGGGGCATCACCAGTGGCACACAACCATCCATCCTTCCATCTATCCATCCATGCATCCGTTCATCCGTCTTCTCGAAAAAGGAAATAGCGAATAGAGACAGTCGGAGAGAGAAAAGAGCCCCAAAAAGGCCTGTTCCAACTGACTGACTCGCCCTTGCAGTTACATAAAGCCTCCAAATTATGTAATCTTCCATTTTCTGTGTGTGGGTGGTTCCATCTCTCCAGGCTGGATATGGAAGGAGGTGTAGAGAGAGTGTATCTGTCCAGCAGGCAGATTAGTGCTTGTTTTTTGGACAGTAGTGTTCCTGTGCAGCTGTGGCTGACAACGGCAGCCTCAAGTCTCTGTAGTGGGCAGTGCACTTTACTGAAGAGGCTGTCCTCCAGATCAACAAACGTGTGCCAGTGGGTGCTGAAGTGTTAAGGGTGAATGTGTGTGTGTGTGTGTGTGTGTGAGAATTCATGCACGCAAGTTTGTTTGGGAGAATGTGTTGGAATTGCAACCCGCTGAGCCTGAGACTCATTAGTTGTGATGCCGATACTTGCCTGCTAGGCCACACACACACACACACACACACACACACACACACACACACACACACACACACACACACACACACACACACACACACACACACACACACACACACACACACACACACACACACACAGACTGGAGACATGACCATGCTGAGAATCCCTCTGTTTACCCATTGTTTCCTTCTGTGCGTCACCAAATTTGTGATTCAAAGACTAGGGAGGCTCCACTGGGAGGTCTCTGATAGCTCTGACATGTTTTGCAGTTTACATCATGTCATTAATCAGTCTGGTTGATAAAGTACACAAGACCCCTTATTGCCCTATAGTATGTACAGTAGGTAGGGTTGGGTATCGTTTGGTATTTTTTCGGTTCCGGTGCTAAATCGATACTTTTAAAACGGTTCCGGTGCCTAAACGGTGCCTGAATCGGTGCCTGAATCGGTGCCTGAATCGGTACTTTTCAATAAAGTAAAAAAAAAAAATAAGAAAAAAAATAAGGGTAGTAAACAACAGTCAGTGACTTGTTTATTGCTAAGGACATGGTCAAAATTAAAGATTTAATAATAATGTAATAACTATAACAATAACAATAAGTTATTTCACCAGTAAATTGCTGTTGAACCCCAGATGGGAAAAGGGTATTTTACAATTACTGTGAATGCACCACGAGGCTACCTGTTTTAAGTGAATGCACCGTCTGTGTTGTTTAATTCCGACAACGGCAGCTGCAAGTGAACGCACCGTCTGTGTTGTTTCATTCCGACCATATAAACATACTGTATATCTATGAATTGCGACAACTGCAGCTGCTGCGCTGCAGAGCAGACTGTTACATCCCGCTGTTGAAGTCCTCCACAGTGAAATACAGTCACACTTTACACTGTTTAACGTTAGCTGTCAACATTTTACCGGTGTTTTAATCCAGCTGCTTCGTTCTTATTCGGTCTCGTTACTACCGTTTACGTCGGCACCGGTTCCCTATTGGCACCGAGTTTCGGTACCCAACCCTAACAGTAGGTAAAGAATAGTGCATCCACCTCATGTAATATTGGCTGCTGTGGCAAAAAATATAAACTGATTCTCCCTGGACAGTGTGGGAGTGGTTGTACATCTACATCTTTAAAAAGCTATGTTTCACTTCGATTACTTCTTCAAAAGGCTCTCCAGTGATTTAGTATTGCACTTCCTTAAAGGTGACCATGATCTTTTTTTTTAATAACCCTTAACCAAGTGCTTTGAGTGCCTTCACGTAACCACTAAAAAGTTGCATCATGCCTTAGTTGCTAGAGGAAATTATTGTAATTCAAGAAGGGATATTGTATAGAAAACAAATGAAACCCATTGTCAGTTCACATTTTGTAGTTAGATTTGGTGTCAACATTTTGCAACTTGGCAGATATGTTAATTATTAAAATAATAATTGTATTTCTATAGACAGACAAAGCAAACTCAGGATACCCACAAGACAATATAACAGAAAGCCAAACAGTAAGGCCAAACAAAAGCACGATAAAATTAATTATAAATAAATATAAACACACAAAAGAATGAAAGCAATAAAAAGATGACAATAAAAAGATGACATCACATCAGCGCCGGCCCAAGGCATAAGCGAACTAAGCGGCTGCTTGGGGCCCCCAGGCCACCAGGGGGCCCCCAATCGAGTGTTGTTTTTTCTCCTTAACATTCGCCGACGGTCCCATCTGGGCTCCCGTAGTTCAGAATGGGCCCAGCCCTCCCCCCGCGCGTTTGCCATGGAGATACACAAACAACATGGCAGCGAAAGCGGCTAATATTAGTTATTTTCTTAACTAGTCGTTTCATTACTTACTTAACCGTAATCTCCGCCGAAATGACAGCACATGGTGCTATTTACCCGGCTCAAAGTCACCTATTCTCGAATAACTGAACCACGAACTATTGGACGAGTATTGGACGGAGCACCATGGAGCACCATCAGCTGTTGAGACCCGGTGTTGAGGAACTCGGTTGCAGCTCAACACATCTACTAGAACGCACCATTAAGCCGCTGATACGACCGAGCTGTGACGGAGGTCTGTAGCGGCTTACAACAACTAGCAATCGCCGCTTTATAGCACGGAGCTCCTCTTCGACGTTTGTTTTACCGCTAGTTACTACGAAAGAGCTTGCTACAGGTATGCTACACTCATGAGACCATGGCATGTTAATGTACGTTACTCAGCAACAGGTGAAAACAGGAGCAAGTCAAACTACTAAACAACTAAAGTCAAAATGAATTGAACTTTTACTGAGGAACGAGAAGTGAATTACCTGTATGTGTGAAAACAGCTTTCTCTCACGCATCCTTTTAGTTGTTGTTGATAGCATAATTATATAATTTGTTGAATATATAGCATAATATCATTTTGTCATTCTTTTACGGAGGGCGCTCCCCCAATACAATGGTAGGGAAAACACTCAAATGAATTTGCATAAAATTGGCATGAATAATCATAATGGTATACATGTCCTGTGTGTGTGTGTATGTGTGTGTGTGTGATCTTGTCATTTATTTGTCATCTGCAGATTGATTTTAAGTAGGCGGGAAGAATCGATTTAAATCATGAATCAGATTTTTTGTGAAAAAAATCAGGGATTTTGTTTGAGGGCATATCGCCCAGCCCTACTTCCTACTAACACAGTGTATGTCCGGCAAACCCACAGCTGACAACCATGCAGCTAAACTAATTGATGTGGTTGCTAACTCTCCCAGAAGGGTGGACTTGGACTTAGTCAGCTGATTGTTAACGGTTAATAAGCGGTTAACACGGGCGGGCTATCGGTCAGGACAAAAAATCTAAATATGCATCCCTATCAGGATAAATAGAGAACATGAAGTCCTGTGGGATTGAACGTGTTGTTTGGCCCTGAAGCCCAAGTAGTTGTGTGAAGTCACTACCTTATTAAAGCAAAAAGCTATGAATCTGAACAAATTTAGGTATTGCCCTTCTCAAGCTGACCATCCCAAAAATGCACCAGAATACAGGAAATCACATCCATCACATTCACATAAAATTCCCCCTCCCTCACGGTTTGCACCCACTTTTGCACAAATAGAGTAGGGGGGAGGGTCCTTATGCATCTGTGCCCAGGGGGACAGTAGTTCATACTCTGTCACTGTATTAATACATAACCTCACTGTATTAATTTATAATGTAACATTATAGCGTGACATTTGTGTAAAATAATCGTCAAGCACAGGTGACTCCGCGTGGTGGGAGGGGGGGCCCCCAAATCAAATTCTGCTTAGGTGCCCCAAAAGGCTCGGGCCGGCGCTGCATCACATTAAAGCAAGTCTATAAATATGGGTTTAAAGAACTGATTTATAAAAAGTCACTAATTCTGCAAGCAGTAACAATATTTCTTTATTATGTTATTAATAAAACATATGTGCACATTAGTAGTATATAAACATAATTTCTGGGTGACAGCGTATAATATAGCATTGCTTCATTTGATGCACATCAGTTGCCGCCCAAGGCATTCATCAAAGTTATATAAATACTGTATTCATAGTTGAGAGATTGTTCTTCAAATATTCAAGGTACATGCTGTTTGAAGTTTTGTGATATTTTATTAAGCCAAAGTTATACTTTAAAAATCTGTTCATAAATACAAATATTGTTAGATTGATTTATCCACTGTGTCAAAGCGCAGGTTCAGCTTCATGATTGAGCCTTCATGCCATTCGTTCCATCTCAAAGAAAAATGCAGCCTTCAAAAACTCTCTGATAAACTGGACGACTTCAGATTCATTTAACAAGAAAATTGGAAAAGCCATTTTTGTAATACCTGGACTGACCTTCAGCCAATACTGACGGAAGGTCTGGTTAATGGAACAGAAGCACTCCCATCATCTGTCATTTACCAAAAACACATTTTTTTAAGAAATAACTCCAGTCACCCTCTTCCAACTGGATCACCTCCTCTCATACTTAACTATATGTTCCTCCAATACCCCTATTTTCTCTTACTTCTTACTTCTTTTCTCCATGATCACTTCCTGAATCCAGCACACCTGGTTGCGATTCTCTGGTACACTGGTCCAGTTATATATTATTTAGATGCTGATGATGGCCCAAGTGATACTAACATTTGATTATCATCCCAAAGCACTCCCTAAACCAAACCAAAACCTAAAACTAATCTGGCAGCCATATATGGGCCAGCCAGAGCCGGCTCACATTTGATCATCGGGATCAACACAGGAAAGATGCCAGCTGAGGTGAGCCAGAAATTCTGCCATATTTGGCCCGGCTAGCAACTTTTGGTTGCTTGTAGTCTCGCTGTGCCAGAACTTCCTCCACAGCGCTGCGAAGGAGGGTCTGGCTGGTCCACACAGCATTCCGGGATGGGAGAATAACGTGCTCTGGTTTATTGGCATTTCTTTAAACCAATCACAATCGTCATGGGTGGCGCTAAGCGCCGGACGGAGCTACAGAGTCGCTGCAAAATAGCCTCCGGAAGGAACTTGTTTTGGTGGAACATCTGTACGTTCTGTAATGGCGAAATTGCATTTAAGCATAATTTCTTATATTTTTATGTTTTATTTCTTCTTTAATTCTCTCACAAATTCTGAAAGAGTTTATCTTATTTCCCACATGTAGATTTTGATTTTAACTTTATGAGACATCCAGTCTGGAACATAATGTGAGCACTGTTTGTCTGAACAGATAGTTTTAGGGTGACCTTGTAGCCCCTATCTCTAGTTTTCCCATGCCGGTTAAGATGTAACTGGGGGTGAAATTCGTACAGGGAGGAGGAGGTGAGATGGCTCCGAGATGTCTCTTGTGTTTTTCCTGATTGTCTTCATGTATCAGATTGCCTGTAAAAATTTGTGTTCTGTTCACTCATTTGAGGGACTGACTCCACACTGGGCCGCTGTGCCTTTTGTGAAATCATGTTGCTCCTATATTTGCAAATATATATTTTTAATAAAATACAAAAACCTAAACTTGGTTTAGTTTCAACTGTCTTATTTGTTTCACTTTACTAAACTTTCAAACCTTTACCCCTGCTGCAACGGAAACTTCCACTACAGTTCAAAAGTTGTTTTAGTCGTGCAACAGAAAGCTTAGATTGGACAGATAGTCTAGCTAGCTGTCTGGATTTACCCTGCAGAGTTCTGAGGAGCAGTTCCCCATAGTCCTCATAAATCCACCAGAGTTTAAAATTCCAACACAAAGAAAGCGGAAGTTAACGGACATCCGGCTGAAAAGAGGGACATCCGGCGGAAATTCTGGCGGCAGTGGAGCAATCCCGGAAGTGAAACGTTGTGGATATATACTATGTTGCTCGTAATGCTTGTATTTAGCTTTTCTGAGCTTTTTCTCCACTTGAGGTAAAAAAAATATATAAAAAATAAAAATCTTTTTTTTTTCTTTCTTAAGTCCATGCTGTTTTGTTTTTTAATATAGATTTCTTTTAAAACACCAAAAAGCAAAAGACCTGCCTGACAAGTTTTAAATGTGTTTTTTTTTTAAACATCATACATTTTTATAAACAAGCAATATGTCCCCTAAGAAATCAGACTGATCACTTGAACACAGATTTCACATTAGTCAGGTTATTGCAGTGTAAATGAACAAGCTCTTGGGTCTCTCAATTCTTTTGTGCATGAAAATATACTGTGACGGTTTTCGTATTGATCCAAGGTGGGGCCTCCTCTCTGTCTCACCCTGCTGTCCTTGTGCAGGGAGGAGGGCAATAGGGAAGTGAAGGAAAAGAGGGAGGTGGGGTCGAGTTGGGTGGGGCGGTTTGTCTTGGTGGTGGCTCATTGTTTCCTTGGTTTCCTCAAGTCACTTCCCCCATTATGCAAACATATGGAATAAACAGAGAGATAAACAGACAGAGTCAGACAAAGACGGAGAGGGAGTCAAATGTTCTCTGATGTCAGCAATCTCGTCAGTGCAAAATATTTGAACTGTTGCCTAGATTTGATAGAAGCTGATATTTCACGACTGACGTTGCTGAAAAGCTGTTCTTTTGGTGGTATTGTTCAACATCTTTACATCTGGCCTCAACATGTATACAGCATTTTATTTCAATAGAATCGTAGTGGAAAGAGAATTCAGGCCAACACACTGAAACCTTTCATTTAATGGCCTATGTGATAGATTTATTTTTTCATTATAAAATGTAACTTTATATGTTTCAGCGTGTGGACTCCTACAGTATGTCAAAACATTTAGCTTAAAGTAAGAACCTTCAGATCTACGCTGTGCTAGAAGAAAAAACAAAGAAAATAAAATGTACAACAACATAAAAACTGTAATGTTCAAATCCACTTTGGCTTATATTCTGTAGTTGTGGTTGCAAAGGTTCTTTGATCCAATTAAAAATGCTTGAAACTAATTGGCTGATAATCACAAATGCTATTTGTTGTTTAAATCTTCATTTTCGCATTTGACTAGGCATCAAAAAGCTGAATTATATTTGAAATAACAAAAGATGAATAATGTCTTATTATATTCTTTGGTGAATAATTCATTTGACGCCCTCTGCTCCGACATTGTGTTGTATCATTGTGTCTAACCAATAAAGCCGTCAGTGAATTAAATTGAACTCAAATGAGTTAAAATGACAAAAAGGGAGAGAAAACACGCACGCACGCACAGACACACACAGACACACACAGACACACACACACACACACACACACACACACACACACACACACACACACACACACACACACACACACACACACACACACACACACACACACAGCCTCCCAGCTGCTCAGGCTAATTACAAGCGTTCCCAGACCAGTAACCCCCGGCCCTCCAGCCGAGCTCCTCTGTGTTTTTATGCCGTTTAATGATATTGTTTGGTGACACTGCTAGGTCTCCACCGCTGCTCTTAATGCCACTGCACCTGCCTCCTCTAACACTGCTGACGGCAGGTGGATAAATGAGCCTGGCAATAATTTATTATTCACAGAGCAATCAGGAGCCGGGCTGAATGTTTTTCTATTACTTTCCAGACGAGGAAATGCAGGAGGGGTTTCACTACAGGACACTACAAATGTTTCTTCCCTTGCAAATGGACCACATGGGAAAAGGTCAAAATGCTCACCTCATGTGCACATTTCCCCAAAAACTCCTCCTGACATTTATGGTATCTTTGGAACCTCTGGGGGTCTTCACTAGAATTCAAAATGAAGTTGTATACTGTAGGTTTGAGCAATAGTTTCTAAACACGGACCCAATGGTGTGTCTGGCAGTGATGCAACCCTGTCTGCTACTGAACTAACTTCATTTTTTACAGTTATTCTGAAGCAGAGATTTATATTTAGTAGCAACAGCAAAGAGAAAAGTTGCAACCTCAGTGCTGTCGTCTTGGCTTGGCTTACCGTCTCTAATAGCCATTACTGACATTTTTAAAATGTCATTATCGAACCAGGACTACAGTCTTTTTCTCATGGTGACGAATTGATCAACAACTTTAACATATTTTAATTGTCAGCTACGGCCATTGCAGAAATGGCAGAAGAACACTGCAAATAAAGCTATATGATTAATATTGGTTGAAAAAAAACTTATTTGCTAGACCCCAGGATATGTAGTTATTGCCAAAGTATCGACTAACAGGGAGCCAATTAAAGAAAACACTAAATAACTAAATTAATAAGCACAAATTTCCACAGAGTTTACAGCCCAAACTGTCTATTTCCCACTTCTTCCTGATCCTTTCAATCTGGGTTACATTTTAGCTTTGTGACCTCGTTGTGACATGATTCCCCTAACACTCTAGAACAGAGAATCAGGTTTGGAGAATAACCCAAATTGTTTACTCTTTAGTTAAAGAATGTTTAGGCTTCGCTAAGTGCAGTTTGTGCAGACAGGTAAGAACAATGGTATTCAAACTCAGGTGCTCATACTCAGCAAATGCACCTGTAGGGTTGGGTACCGAATTCAATACTTTTAAGGCACCGACCGAATGACCTCTAAAGTATCAAGTATTGAAAAATGCTTAGTCATTCAGTACCCAATTTCAATACCTAAGGAGTAAAGCAGCGTCAGTGAGCCAATAAGCATGCAGCATGCTTCTACAAAGATCTAATAATGTTTGTGATTGGTTGTCTAACGTTACACGTCGCAGAGACAGGCAGGAAAAACTCTAGGCACAGAGACAGGGCTCATGTACTAGGAGATGAAAAATAAATACAGTAAAAGGATTTGTAATGTAATTTATTTTTATTTTATTAAATTGGTATTGAAAAAAGTATCGTTAAGGAACTGGTATCGAAGTCACAGTATTGGTATCGGTACCGGTATCGAAAACGTTTGATCAATACCCAGCCCTATACACCTGACATACAAGTGTCAGTCCTCGTCCACGAGCACAGTCTATCTGAGGCTGATCTGTCCAAACGAGTGTGTCTGGGTGGGATGGACATTGTTTATGACCGTTTAGAGGGACAGTCTGGGCACTTTGTGAGTCCAGACGGGGGGGGTAAGGACAGCTGGAGAAACGCAGACGGGCAAGCTTGGAAACAGATTTGGTTCACAGATTGTCCCTTGTTTATTTAATCACTCAATTTCTACGTCTCTCTGCAGACTACTAGAGTGAAAATGGTTTTCTCCCATAGGTCTCATTAACCATACAAAACAAAAAGGCATAAGGAGGCAGAAAATAAAATATTGTAATTGATAATATTTTGAGGGTTAAAATGTGAGTCTCGTTTGAGGTGTATATAAAGACATACTTGCAGGATTCTCTTATGAGGGGCTGTAAACTTAAATACCCACACACAATCTGAAGCAGCTATTCTTGCAACCTGTCTCTCTCTGCTCCAGTCAACACTGGAAGAGACATTCAGCATCTGTCACAACAGAGTCGTTAAAGTATCTCAGTATATCAGCATTCTCTCTGTGAACCTTGTAGTTGTATTCACTTTACAACCAGTCTAAATGAACAAATACATTTTTATGAAACGTGAGATTTTTTGATACTATTATTTTCAAATGAGACTAAAAAATATGTTTCGAGCCGCAATGGACTCTTCATCAAGTCCTAAACTACCAAACAGACTCATGTGTGTGTCATATCATGTGTTATTTTTTTATCATTCAGCTTGTTAATGTTGGCTGGGTTTTCAAAGGATCGCTCTGGCTTGACTTAACGCTTCATGTTACTGCTTCATGCCTTCAGCTGACTTTTGCCCTCTTTTCTTGGTCTTTGTACCGCACAACTGTCTGCTTATTATATGTTCAAAGCCATAGGAATGCCACTCCCACAGCCATGGAAATGGCCCACTTTTCACTGTTACATATGCACATTCTTGGTTCAATTGGAACCAGCAGTCCTCCCAAGTGGTTTCGATCAGCTGTGCTCGGAGTATTAGGTGTTGATTGACAGTAGCTGGAGAGGTGGCTGTACAGGGAGGTGGGGAGGAGAGGGGCTCCTCTTGTGTGGTCGGGATCAGTTTACCAGAAGAAATGCGGACGCTTGTGCGCACTGTGAAAACAGTCCAAGCAGTGAAACGCCAGGCATTCCTCAGCCACCAAAAGGGGGTCGCCTCGGTAACTTAGGTGGGACGCATTCCTCGCAATCCCTGTTATCCTGTGGCTGTGGACTAAGTGGGGGCGGCTGTGGCTAAGTGGTAGAGAGGTCGCCTGCTAATCGGAAGGTTGGGGGTTCGATCCCATACTGCAGTTCCATGCCGAAGTGTCCTTGGGCAAGACACTGAACCCCGAGTTGCCCCCGATGCTGCGCCATCGGAGTGTAAATGTGTGTGAATGTTTACCTGATGAGCAGCTGGCACCTTGTATGGCAGCCTCGGCCACAGTATGAATGTGTGTGAATGGTGAATGGTTCCTGTACTATGTTAAAGAGCTTTGAGTAGTCGTTAAGACTAGAAAAGCGCTATATAAACAGTCCATTTACATTTACATTTATCCAAGCGGAGGAGGTTCGATGGTGGTGGGGTCTGGTGCTGGAATCTAGAGCACTTCAAGGAGTTTGAGGTTCCCATAATAGAAGATCTGGATTGATTTGTCTAGAAGCACTCATTGTGTGATTTGCAGGTCAAAAGGTGTCTCACTGTTAAAACTGGCCCAAAAGTGATCAAAGTTTTCTAGACATTAAGGAATTGAACTACCAATGCTACGATTAACGGATAACCCTAACTGATTTCAGTGTGAGGCAGTTCCTGCCTACATGTTGTAATATAGTCATTGAAATGCTCTAACCGTTGCATATGCTTTTATCCAAAGCAACTTACGCAACTATGACACTTTCTGCATCAGCTTGTTCACAATGGTCCGTGAAGTTACAGAAATTTAGTTAATGGTCGATGTCCACAGGGACTGTTAACTCTGACAAACTCATCCATGTATGCAGACACTGTTGTATAAACACAACCATGTTGGGGTTCAGTGTCTTGCTTAAGAACATTTTGACGTATAGACAGAAGGAGCCGGGGATTGAACTACCAATGCTACGGTTAACAGATAACCCTGACTGTATTCCAATGTGAAGCAGTTCCAGTCATTGAAACGCTATCACAGTTGCATATAACCTAGATGTTGAAAAAAACCTTTTCCAGTAGTAAATATCCTGATGTTTTTCATTTGTGGAAATACCCTAATATGAAGATACACTACAAGTAAAAGGCAATAGATTTTTTTTTCAGAAGTATGATTAGCTAAATGTATGTGTTAAGTGTTATAATATTATATGTTTTATGGTAATGGTGTAATTTTTACATTCATGTAAGCATTAATGCTGTAGCTGGTGGAGCTAATTTAACTACTTATATGATTTTGGGTAGTGTAATGTATAACAAGGCATCAAATTATTATTAGTATTATTATTATTATAAGATGGTCATACAGTAGGTTTTATATAGAAAATATTCATCTGTAAGTGGAGTAGAGGTATAAAGTGTCATTAAATAGAAACTTGTACTTAGTAGAGTACTTGAGCAAATGTACTTAGTACAGTGCTGTCCATCACTGCTTAGTTCAATTTAATTTAGCCCAGTATTTAACCTGAATATCTGGATGCGTTTTTTTCTATCTACATATTGGCATAGATATCTAAGACAGTCTATTCCTACAAGCTTAGTCTTACAATGACTGAGGGTCCACTGTGAAATGCGGGCCACTGTGTTCTTGATTCAGGACACTTCGAACATCATTAACCACAGTGGATGTGCTTTCTCAGCTGCAGACCATCACGGCAGGTCGACAGTGTGGAGGTATGACAAGGGAATCATTGATTCATCTGTTTACGTGTTTCAATCCCTTAGTCGGCCTCGTCTACATGACACGGTGACCGACCCTGTGATGTAACCGGCGAGCTCTCACTCTCAGGCTGGACGGACAGTGGACAGAGAGCACTGACCGATATTCACCATTTATGTAAAGGATCACAGCTTTCCCTTACATAAGAATGTCCTACCATTTTTGGTAAAAAAAAAACAAACAAAAACTTCGTGGAATGTGACCTTTTATCCACGTGCACAAATATGTGGAGGAATTTTTGGAGTCTTTTAAGTCTTTGTTCCACTTTTAGCTCGCCAGTTCCTGTTTGAGGCTACTGCCCCTGCAAACAAAGGAAGAAGGAACTCAAGGTGGAAATGCCCGTAGAGTTACACAGATTTGCGGATGACTGTGACTCAAATAAGACGTATAGGAAGTGTGGCGTGTGACTGAAGAAGATTTTAGCATCACATGCTGATAAACAGAAAGGTGCACTGATGCATGTGACCTATGTGTGGTTGAACTCAATCTTTCCAGTGTTGTTCTGAAGACATCTGTGTTCACATTGAGTTTCTCCCAAAGCCAGACCTTTACCACACACTTCCCCAGATGATCTCTCTCCTGCACTTCATCTCAGATTGCTCTGTGTTGTTGAATAGATTACAGTGGACATAGTGTTTTTCTCATATAGGCATCTGGTGCTCGTAGGAAGTGTTTTGAAGCGCAGATGCTTTGCCATAAGTTCGCTGTTGGTCAAAAGTGGCCTCTGCAAATTGGTGGCTACTATAAAAATGCAAGCAAATTAGAGGGCATCCAGGCATGGGACCAAGAGTTCTGTAATTCATTTGAGAGACTGGATTAAAGCTTTGAAAAACAGAGAGGCTCGCAACTCCACATCACAACAGCTCTGAAGCCAACTTTTATGGCTGATAAATGACCTGCCGCGGTTCCTCCATGTGTGTTTTGAAACTCTGTGGTTCAGCATCCCACCCTGGTGCAGAGGCATGTGCTTTGCAGCTGCAAATCACAGCTATAGGAGAACATTTTCTGCATGAGTTGCTGTAATGTCAACAGGCGATGATGAGCTTATGATTGCCACCGAAAGAAATAAGATTCCCTGTCTTCGGTCGAAAATATCTGCAAATGAGAGCACATAGTATAGCCGTCAACACAAACTCAACTAAGTCTTAACTTGGTTTTGTCTCTGCAGGGTTGGAAATAGGCCTTCTAATTGGGTAGAAAATAGAGAGTTCTCTGCGCTTCTGCTTCTCCAAGGACTCTGATGAAGATGTAACCTTACATCGAAACGTTCGTCAATGTTATGCACCTTTAAAAAATAAACTATAAATTAAGAAGACATCTGTTTTGCACCGGCGATCTTTTTACTCTACAAGGCCTTCTAATTGGTCACCAGAAGGACCATGATGAGGGATACAGTATGTGGCTTGCAAGATTAATATAAGCTGCAACAGATGCTGGCGAGAAGATGAAACATGTTCCTCTATGGCCAGTTTGAGTAAACTTATCATATGAAAACATATGCATTTTTACATATTTATCTTATCTTATATGAGCATACATTTGCGTCTCAAAGGCACCACAAATTGCACTCAACAGATACTCAGTTTCACTTTAATGTCAAACGCAACATATAATTTATTTTTAGGCAGTGATTGGCTAGTCACATCACTGCAACAATACAAAGAAGAAAATATAGGCCTATGGTTCTGTTTACCAGCATCAAAAGTCGAAGTGACTGTGCATGAAGCATGTTTTTTTTTTCATTAGTTAAGGGATGCTTTGACTTGTGGAATGTGGACATTGTAATTTTGCTAATACTCAAGTAGAGACTGACTTGTCAGTCAGCAGGAGTGCTTGCAACTCGGGCTCCAGTTGCAGGCTGTTGACATCACTCTGGTTCTTAGGGGACCACAAGCTGAAAAAAAGCACAGATTCCACGAATTGCTGCACTGCTCCCATGTTGAGTCTTTGTTTGTGTCTGGTGTGAAAGTTTGCGAGCCACTGATCTAAACAATATGGCTACTGCTGCTGGTTGTCAGGAGACATAAAAGAGGGGAAAATGGAGCCACGCCAAAGAGCAGCGTGCAGGCAGCGCTTCTGAGCTTCCACAGTGGGATACCTCAGTTCTCCTGCAGCCTCAACTGACGTAACCGTTCTCCAGGGTGTGAGCCGCCTGCACCCCACCTTACCTCGCTGTGTGCTCGCTGACCTGGTTTTCTGCACTACAAATCACACTGAAAGAAGATCTACAGCCTGACTCACGCCTTTGAGGATGGGAAAGAGGAGGAGACAGTGCAAGCTCTGCACTTATTTATTTATTGCGGTCATATATTAAAAGCATGGCTCTTTCTTTCGGGCGTCCAGACACTTTTGTAAATGATCCATCCCCTGAATTCCAAGAGAACAAAGACTAGTAATTACAGCTTCTCCCATACCAGAAAGATCACATGTTTCAACTTCATTTTCCTGCAAAATGTATGAGTCCACCAGGAATACTCCCTCTATCCTTTTCCTGCTCACAGGTCCGCTGATGGTCTAAGTTGTAGAAATATGCAAAAATCCTAGATGTCATTTCCATTCATACAGTGCCCACTGTCTCTAAAGAGTATTCATGAATATTAATTAGCCAGCTCTGGTTGGTGATGTAATAAGGAAAGATGGAAAGATGCATCAAGCTCTTGACCCTGACTGTCGAGGTATTGTGTGTGTGTGTGTGTGTGTGTGTGTGTGTGTGTGTGTGTGTGTGTGTGTGTGTGTGTGTGTGTGTGTGTGTGTGTGTGTGTGTGTGTGTGTGTGTGTGTGTGTGTGAGCCTGGAAGCATCCGTGTGAAAGAGGAGAGTGTGATGTTCCTCAGCCGGAGGCAGGCGTGAGTAATGAGATGAATGTCCAGTCGACTGTCTCGGCTCCCCTCTTCCTCTGTAATTACCTATGCTGTGGCGAACTCATCATTTGTACGTGTGTGTGTGTGCTTCCAAGCAGTCAGTGCTGTGCGTTGTGCTGTGAAGAACAACCCTTTATCTCAGCCTGCAATTCTACGTCTTATAACTGTTTCCAAGATTAAAACCTCGAAATCTGACTTTTTCAGACAGGTCGTACAAAATGTCCCCAACATATTGTAAGGGTTGTCGATCAGTACTTGTCCAGACATTTATAGTTTGAAAATCACATTTGCCAGCATGACATTTTTTGCCACTTTTGGGGCTTTCCGAAAATAGTCCCAAGATGTAAGGAGCTTCAGGGAAGTCAAGAACCTAATTAGAAACAGGAAGTCCCACTTGCCCATTCTTTTTATCTCGCTGTTTTAGTAAAACAGTTGGAAAGCTGGTTGCGCAATGGTGATTTAAATGTCAACAACATTGAAAGTATTGCCTTTCCCAAGTCCAAATACCGATACCAGTGACAAACACTCCACACAGATAGTTCCTGGGTCATTGGAAAGTCCCACTCCAGCAGCACGGGCTTTCTGGGTGCAGGAACTAGAACCACAACTAAAACTTTCTTCCTGTGGTTGAAAGTTTCTGAGAGCCCATCTTACAGTATAACAATGTGCTTTTTCATGTGCTTTTGTATTTCCCTATATCTTCCTCCTCAACATGTGCTGACATACAGTACAGTATGCTTAGAATTCCCCATTGCCTTTTCTTTTCAACTCTTATTTCCTCATTGTGAGATCATTCACAGTTTCTGGTACTGAGTTGAGTTCACCTGTCATCTAAATTCCAGAAGAAATGAAAGTCTCCATTTGAAGATAATCTTTCAAAATGTGTCACCATATAATAACAGTTTCATCTATATTGTGTCCTCCAGGGTATCTTTGTAGATTTTACACTGCCTGCAAAGTCAAAATATTACAGTAAGTAATACTGTATTGTATCATAAAAAAAAAATGCTATTGCTGTTATTTAACTAAATTTAGATGAGATTTGGATGGGAAGAATATTACTTTCAATAAGATGGAAACGGCTATCCTTTTTCAAAAGTTAAAAAAAGAACCTCCACCAACTTGCAAACTCTGCTTGGTTTAGTTTGAGTTACAAAGGTGCAGAGAGCCTAGCTATCAGGACAGACTAAGAAAGTTATTGCTCATTTAAGAACACGTATGATTTTCTGTGTTAAAAACACATTTAATTGCTAAAACAGACATTTTTATTTGCTGGACACCACCTTCGAGAAAGCAAGGCCAGCAGTTTACCATTATAGATACCAATGTGTTAAACACACAGAGATGAAATTGGATTTGATCTAATTCAGCAAAAAAATCTTGGTAAGACAGCAAATAAGAGAATTCTCTAAAATGCGTTCTTTACGACTAACTATTACATATGTCATGCACTGCAACAAAGCTGACACAGTGCTGTAGAGATAGGTCTGGCAATGCGAATGATACCCCTTTCCCACCAATGGCTCAATCAGGGTTATACCCAGGTCGACTGTGTGTTTGAATGGGGTAACCCTCCTCAAGCTACTCGGCTTCACGACCCAGGTTGCCAGGTGGGTTTGATCAGGGTATGACTAAGACCTATTTCAATGTGAATTGCACACGACCTGGGTCGCTAACAACAGGGGGTGGGGCAAATTATGTGATTGGTTTGAAATGACAGTAGGGCAGTCGTCACAGGTCGCCGCACACTTTGAAAAAATAACATCAATTTTGTTTCAATGTGCTTTACACTGAGTTTTCACCATAGATTGTATAAAACTAGTTTTTTTTTACAGGCAGCTTCAACAACAGCAGAGCGGTATGGATCAATTCATTTCCGAACAGTCCGCTGACAGTGAGTGCCAGGTTTTTTACTAGTCTGCCTTTTGGAGAGTGGAGTTTTACAGGCAAAACTGCCTGCACCCATCTGCACACTGCAGTTCAGTGCGGCTGCTGGGGAGCGCTAATCTCTCTCTCTTTTTAAAGTCGTGAAGCCAACAGCAAAGCCTAACTTTTCAAAATAGTAAAAAATCGATAAAAAAAAAGAAATTCTGAATTGTCATGACCATGTAGACTGGCTTGGTTTGAATTTCCAAAAGGAGGGTTGAACCCTGATCAGACAACCCTAGCCCAACCCTCGTAGGTGGTATGAAAGAGAAGAAGATGTAGACATAAGAAAATGGGCTGTTGTGTAAACGACACCGACATTCTCTTTTAAGATTGCAGTTAAAGTCACTCTATAACAGAACAAAGGCTGAAAGCTCAAAATGCAAATGCCACTGCAGGGAAGCAGACTGAATCTGCATTAGCAGCACTTTAGGACTCCCCCCCACTAATTGCTGTGTTTGTGGATGAAAGACTGAGGAGGTAAACCAGTGAAATAGAGGGAGGGACACCAGCTATCTTAATGCTCTCAGCAGACATCCAGAGAATGCACAAGACGACCCATTAGCGCCTCATAGCCTCTTTAGGAGCTATTTCCTCTAAATGGTTCCCTCTTATTATTTAAAGTTGAGATGAATTTGCGGCCTCTTGGGACGTGTTCACACTTAGCAGTTAAAATGCATCTGGATCGCATGTGGACAGCTTTAAATACAAGTGTAGCTGTGCCAAAAATGCACTGAGTTAAGATTTGGAATTTGAGTGCTTAATTCATGTTCTGTGGTTGTCAGGGATTTGCAATCATATAGCTACTTATTTAGTGAGGCAAAGATGGCATCGTCAACTTAGTCAACTGTTACTTGCTCATTATATTCTACTCTACCCTTCTATTCTTTTCCTCACATGGTGTCTCGGTGTGTAGTTCTCTCAATAAGGTTCTACTTCAGGGAACATTTGTTAAACAAAATTAAAAGTGATGCGTTGATGATGTCACGTCAGTTTCATGCGACGGCACTATGGCACATGCACGCAAGAAGCAAGGTCTTAACAGGTTCTTAACGGGCATTTATATCGTGTTCCCACAGTATGGTGCGGCTCTGCTCAACTCAACTTACTTTTTTGATACCAGTATGTTTCTCTTATCATGTTCCACTGCGTATAGCGCCCCCTCAGCGTAGGCGGGATTCTTAACTGATAACCATAGCGCCGCCACATGAACTGCTGTGACATCATCTTCAACGGGACACTTGTTGAATGCTCGTACGTAGTGTTCGGCAAAGTTTAGCAGGCTGCCATTTAAAAAAACATTTCAGTCCACCTTTTATAATATCGGCTCAGCTCGCCTGGAACCTCGACCAAAGTGGTACCAAAAAAAGTACCATGTACCATCCACAACTTTTGCTAATGGAAAACTAAAAAAGAGCCAAGTAGAGTCGTGTGGAGATCACAAGAGCACTGTGTAAAAAATACTAAAGAGGCCAATACACTGCACACCACTTTATACTATGATTGTAAGGTCAACCGTAGACTTACACTGTTTACATTACAAAGGAATGTGTACTTGCATGTATTGGATTGTCCTGTGCATTGTGTTGCCTGACGCATAACATGGGACTGTGGTGTGCCAAAGGTTGGTCCAGGTTAAAGTGTTTAGCTTAACAATACTGCATTAGTCTTTTTGCCTGAGGCCTGTGTTGGGACCCAATTGTGCTAACTGCTGTCTCTTTGAAATGAATGAGGTGGCTGCATTTATTCATGCATTGCTAGTGTCTGTGTGAACAGACTGGTAGTATACCTTCTGACATATCCCTTAACACCCACTCCTATAACTCAGTCCCCCGCTGCTGTGTCATTTCTAACTCCTGACTTATGCCTTCTTTACTCATTGTAAATTGAATAATGTCAATTTTTTATTTTTATTTTGACTCCTAATGCTTTTGAAAAAATCCTCATATGTACATTAACCTAAACTGCCCAAACAGAAACAGATTTACATTTACATTTCTTTAATATCCAAAGATATGACTATAATTTTCCTTTTGCACCATCTTCCATCATGACTCTAGGGATACTACATGTAAGAGATACTACATGTATTATGTTCATTATGTATTAATTCTAAGCATAAGTTGTTTGTGAAATGTATCACATACTTACCACAAAAAAACTACCACAGCTTTATCAATTGTTGCACATTATATCGACAAACACCAATGGTGCACTTGTCTAAATAAATATTATACAACACACTGTACCATATGAATGTACTGCATATTAAAAAAGAATGAATATGTGATGTTAAACTCATAGTATCCTCCTTAGATACAATAACATAAAACTTTAATGACCCCAGAGGAAATATGCATAACTATAGGATTTGTACAGATCAAATATAGGACAAATGGGAACATTGCAGATTAGGGCAATATATAATATAGAATATGTAATACATTTGCAGTACAATATGTAAATGAGTATTATGGGGAAGATATTGCTTACAGCCTTAATTGGAGTTTGTATATGCAGGATATAGAGACACACAATCAATTAGTGCTTAATACAATATATATATATATAGTCATATTTGTCATAACTGTCGCCATACATTGTTTTTACATTTTCTGAATCAATCACAACTCTGCAACACGACAATCGACGTCATGCGCTGAACTCGACGTCACCCGGAAGAGAGGAGTGTCGGTGTGTGTGTGTGAGGATTGTTTACATTTTCTGTAGCCCGTGAAAATGAATCCACCGATGATCAACTCGACCAGCTCCGTTTCAACGACCAAAAGTAAGAATCGTTTAAGCAACCGACATGTTTTGTTTGTAGTTTAACAGCCAGCAGAGAGTCAAAATTAGACAAACATTAATGTAGCTATGTTAGCTAGCTAACTGTTAGCCGCTAACCTTAGCTGTGTTTGTTACAGAGAGCAGAACTAGCTTTCTAGTTTAGATTTACTCCGTTATTAAGATGCTGAACCATTCGTTGCTAGTTGTCCTGCTCGCTGTCTGTGTTATAAGGCTCGTATTATTCTGCATGTATCTGAATTAGCGTGCTGGCTAACTCAACTTTTCACCTAGTAGCTGTGTCGGCTAACAGCTTGCTATCTGGCTAATTAGCAAGCATAAGTAATGTGAGGATATGATCTTTGCTAAAGATGGACATGGATTTAAATGTCTAACATAACCGAGTTAATAGCACAGTCCGTGACTATGTCATGTTATTGAAGCCAGGTGATAAATTTGTAGATACGCTTCGAGCTTTACTTATGCAATACATGTCATGCACACTGTGTTATGATAGCAATTAAATATCGTAGTTAGCCTTTATGTAATTGCATATGTAGGTGTCATGATAAGCATTTATGAAGGTAAAAAATTACCACTCTACTGCTAAAACTAAGCTGCCAAGTACCTCAACCAGTCTTTATCTAAACTGATTTTGCAGATTATGTTCACCTTATTTGAATGTTTTTTTATTTCTTACTAGTGAGATAAGTAAAAAAAAAAGCTAATGTGCAGTATGGGGAACGTAAAGTGTCAATGAGAAGGTTCCAGAGTAAGGCCAAGCAAAATAACAATCATTGTCATTAAACTCAGGTACAATAACATTTTGCATAGCTTCTCTCGATGAACTTATAACAAATAAATAAAAGCAGTACCAGGAAGAAGAAAAAAAACAGCAGTAATGACAGTTTAATGTTTAAAAAGTGACTAAGTGAATAAAATTATTGAGTCATAGTTACATTTTCTGGTTAATTCACTCAATTTAAGATCACATAGCCTAGTTAATGATGTAGAGAATATTGTCTGATGGTTGTATAGCTGGTACTCCGCTGTGGAGGGAACCTTTTGTACATTTCAGACTGTGATGTACACTCAGTTATCAGTTTATCAGCTAAAACCAATGCCGTTTTTAGAGAGGTGTTTTAGTATGGCATCATACTGGAATGTGTTTCTAATACTTTTCATATCAGTGAGAATGCATTAATTATTTAGAAAGTGACACCTCTCAGTATATTACAATATAGTTCAACAGCACCACAAACTTCAGCCTACAAAATGACCATACAGTTGAATCAACACCTCTTTTTAACAAAAACTAAACATGGAAATAACCGTCTTGAAGGTAGCATTTATTGCAGGGCTGTTTGATTTGGTGCAAAACTGAGTGTAATTTTACAACAAAAGTAACAACAAAACACAGTTTGATCCTAATTAGAATAAATTGGATTAAATGTGTGGCTTGGAGTCAGTATGTACTCCATACCACTAACATTATATGAAGTTGTTCACTGTATTCAGCTGTGTTTCTGTATGTACAGGGAAACGAGAAGCTGAACGCTCGATTAACTGGACAGTGGAGGAAACTCAGGTGCTGCTGTGCGCCTGGAGTGACGAGCGCATCCAGAAGAGTTTGGCAGAAAACCTTCGCAACCGCCATGTCTTCAAACACCTCTCAGCCCGCATGAGTGAAATGGGTTTCTCTCGGAGTCCACACCAGTGCCGTCTTCGGGTCAAAACTCTGAAGGCTAACTATGGGAGAGCCAAGCTACAGAGGAGCATTGACAGCTCGCAGCCTTGCACTTTTAAATATTTTGCCGAGATGGATGCTGTGTTGGGCCGGAGGTCAGCGGGAGGGGAAGGAGGGCCCTATTTTGTTTCTCCAGAACGGACGGCAGAGCGTCACCTTGAATCCCTCGACAGGACAGGAAGTATCAAGCCAGATTTAAATTCTAATACAGAGATTAGTGGACACAATTTTGGTTCTTTGGGGAGGACAGGAAGACAACGTTTGAGCTCTTTAGAGGAGAGAGGAGGCCTTCAGTCTTGGCAGCTCGACTCTGAAGTCAAGTTGGAGGACAGAGAAGATTCATCAGATGAGTTTGAGTTCAGCGATACAGGATTCCCACAGCGACACCATGAAGTTTATCTGGAATCATCCATCCATCGTGAAATGAGTGGTATGTAAGAGCTAATGTCTTTTTTTTTTTTTTTGCAGCTGTTTTTTTTCTGTGCATATAACGTTTTTTAGGCCAAAAATACCTAACCTGAAAGAGAGACGAGCCCATCCTACATATATTGTATAAAATTAAGTTGCATATTAAACGGGCCCTACAATAACATGTAGGGTGGCCTAAAGCCTTTATACATACCTTTTTATGGTGCCCTACAATACTAAGCTACTATTTACATATTCATATATCATGTTTTAATGTCAAACCTACATGTGGCAGGCACATACAAATAGGCTGATTTATCTTTGCTAATAATATGTTGGATTCAATGTATATTTTCAGACATGTTTTAATTGTTTTGGGGAAAAACGTTCAAAAAAGTATTTTAACAATAATTTGGCGGCCCCCCTGCAGTGACTCTGAGGACCCCCCTCTCTGGTCTAGATCCTTAAGATATTCAGTCACATACGATTAAGAAAAGCAGCAAATACTCACATTGTAGTAGATGGAACCAGAGAATGTTTGGCATTTTACTATCAAAATATTTGCAGATTAATTTTCTAGTGTTCAACTAGTCCATTAATTGACCCATCATTTCTGCTCCAAAGATATTCCTGTCATCAGTAACAATAATATCTGTACTGTTTCATATCCTGTGTCATAGGTACTCTAGTGGAAAACAGCTTGAGCCCTCCTTCCCCACATGTAGTACCACCTCCACCGGCCCCTCCCCCTCCTACCCAATCCACTACCTCTCCTCTCCCTGCACCCCCAGATCCAAGCTCCAACACCCTCCCCACCTCTGGCCACCATCACGCCGAGTCCTCCTGCCTGGAACCCGCCCTCAAGCACCTGACGGACTGCTTCCAGCGGCTGGTGTCCGAGACACGGGGCCTGCTGGTGCAGCTGGAGAGCCAGCGGCAGGAGCAGGCTCGCTGGCATCAGGACCTCCTGGCCCAGTGGCTGCAGAGGGAGGAGCGCCGGCAGAGAGAGACGGCTGAGAGGGACGAGAGGAGGGAGAAAGCTCGCATGGAGCATGAGATCAGAGTCCTGGAGCTCCTCACAAGTCTAGCCAGAGAACACGGCTGTAAATGTGGAGGCAGCCAGACTGTAGCGGAAGCACCAACTGGTCCCAATCATACCATGAACAAAGGCGGAAATTAGGATGCACTCACACAAAGGATCTCTTTTTACAGTGGAATGGTATTCAACCTCAGGTAGACCCAAATAACAGAACCGATAATGCAAAGAGACACATTCAAGACGGCTTAGTTTAGGCCTTAACCCTGAGTCCTATGGAGGGAAATTTCAGTTGAACCAAATTCAGGGAAAAACCCTCAAAATCCAAGAATCTGTGAGTATAAAAAGATCATTGTTGACTGACAACCAGTTGTGCTCAGAAAGCTTAGAAGATGAAACTATAGTTGAAGTGTGAAGGAGAATTTGTTCTTCTCTGTTTTCTGTCACAACATACAGTGGACATAAAAAGTCCACACACCCCTGTTAAAATGCCAGGTTTTTGTGATGTAAAAGAATGAGACAAAGATAAATCATGTCAGGATTTTTTCCACTTTTAATGTGACCTATAATGTGAACAATTCAATTGAAAAACAAACTGAAATCTTTGAGGGGGAAAAATAAAAAATAAAAGGCCCCGTTTACATGAAGGGAAGACGCAGATATTTTCCTGCGGTTTGGCCTCTCATTTACACGAAAACCCAGTTTTTATCACAGAAAACGATTGTTTCTAAAAACTTCGGCCAAAGTGGAGATTTTGAAAACTTCGTTTGCACGTTTGCATGTAAACTGAGACAAACGGAGGTTTAGGCAGCCGAGAGAGAGAGAGAGAGGACGTGATTGGTTGCTGTTGTTGCTATTGTCGGGATTCTGATTGGCTAACGTGGGCTTGAGCTTCTCGTTACACTGCCACCTACAGGTCTGGCGTGCTCTTGACTGCATTGACGGCATATATACACGGGTACATATAAACAAACACTTTTCTGAAAACCCAGAGGTTGAAATGTCCGTTTATGAAAATAGCCGGCCACGTGTAAACGTAACAAAAATCTTACAATAACCTGGTTGCATAAGTGTGCACACCCTCTTATAACTGGGGATGTGGCTGTGTTCAGAATTAACCAATCACATTCAAACTCATGTTAAATAGAAGTCATTACACACCTGCCATAACTTAATTTTAAGTGACTTTGATTAATCACAAATAAAGTTCAGCTGTTCTAGTAGGATTTTCCTGACATTTTCTTAGTTGCATCTCAGAGCAAATGCCATGGTCCGCAGAGAGCTTCCAAGGCATCAGAGGGATCTCATTGTTGAAAGATATCATGTCAGGAGAAGGGTACAAAATAATTTCCAAAGCATTAGATAGACCTTGAACACAGTGAAGACATCATCATGTGGCGAAAATATGGCGCAACAGAGACATTAACAAGAACTGGACATCCCTCCAAAATGTATGAAAAGACGAGAAGAAAACTGGTCAGGGAGGCTTCCAAGAGGCCTACAGCAACATTAAAGGAGCTGCAGGGATTTCTGGCAAGTACTGGCTGTGTGCTACATGCGACAATCTCCCGTATTCTTCATCTGAGTGGGCTATGGGGTAGGGTGGCAAAACGGAATCCTTTTCTAACAAAGAAAAACGCCCAAGCCCGGCTGAAGTTTGCAAAAACAAACCTCAAGTCTCCCAAAAGCATGTGGGAAAATGTGTTATGGTCTGATGAAACCAAGGTTTAACTTTTTGGTCATAATTCCAAAAGGTATGTTTGGTGCTAAAACATCACTGCACATCACCCAAAGAACACCATACCCACAGTCAAGCATGGTGGTGGCAGCACCATGCTTTTGGGCTGCTTTTGTTCAGCTGGAACCGGGACCTTAGTCAGGGTGGAGGGAATTATGAACAGTTCCAAATACCAGGCAATTTTGGCACAAAACCTTCAGGTTTCTGTTAGAAAGCTGAAGATGAAGCTCACCTTTTTAGCATGACAACGACCCAAAGCACACATCCAAATCCACAAAAGCATGGCTTTCCCTGAAGAAGATTAACGTTTTGGAATGGCCCAGCCAGCGCCCAGACCTGAATCCAATTGAACATCTGTGGTGTGATCTGAAGAGGGCTGTGCACAGGAGATGTACTCGCAATCTGACAGATTTGGAGCGCTTTTGCAAAGAAGAGTGGGCAAATATTGCCACGTCAAGATGTGCTATGCTAATAGACTCCTACCCAAAAAGAAGTGCTGTAATAAAATCCAAAGGTGCTTCAACAAAGTATTAGTTTAAGGGTGTGCACACTTATGCAACCAGGCTATTGTAAGTATTTTTTAATCCCCCCCCCCCACCCCCAAAAGATTTCAGTTTGTTTTTCAGTTAAATTGTTCATGTTATATGTTAAACGTTAAGGTGGAAAATGTTCTGACATGATTTATCATCAAATTTTATTTATTTTTTTACATCACAAAACCCCTGTCATTTTAACAGGGGTGTGTGGACTTTTTATGTCCACTGTATGTGAGAGGGTTTAAGGTGTTAGTTGATTGCACCAAATGTAATGGAACATTTTCATGCACTTTTATATAAATAAATAAAAAAAAACTTAGAAATTTTGAACTGTTTCTGTTTTCCACTTGAATCTGTTTGTCAACAGGATAGCCTTTTGGTACTAATGGGAAAAGTCTTAATCTCTACTGATGGTTGGCAATATTGACAACTGACAAGTGACAACTTCATCGCTTCCCTATTCCACTGGACTAAAAAGTCACTAACGCCCACTAACATCTGGCTTTTGTCTTTCCTGGGAAACGTTACAATCAGCATTCATTCCCGGGACAAATGACTCTGCAGTAGTCCCAGGTATTTGCAGTGATGGAAACATGACACGCGGATGGACGTGCTAATTTTCACCCCTTTTTCGCCACAATGCTATGCTATCTCAGCCACAAATTCCATCTGTCTCCTGCAACTGAGCAATAGTACAAGTGAACAGTATGCGGGACAATTCCTATAAGACAAAAATGATGTCCTAGTTATAAATTTGGCAGGTATCATTGTGGCTTTTTGCTTTTAGTATAACCTTTTGATCATTTATTACAGTTGACTGTCCTTGCAGGCTAAACATTTACCACCTTTAGGCTTTAGTCTGTGTACAGTAGAATCAGTCTAAATTTAGGGGATTTAAGTGATTTCATGCTCTGTTTCTGAAACCTTTTCCAAACTTATCACACTAGACCTGATATTAAAGCTTAAGCTCAAAACTGCGCAATTGTCAAGCTAAACCTAAATCTGTCAATTAATGTCAATACATTAGATTTAAATGAGAAATGTATTCCTGTTACATAAAGAAGGCATACTCACACGTGAAATATAACCATAGCACGGAGAGTTGATCTGTCACAGTTCTGACATTAATGGGGTGTATTAAAACATAAATATCCTGACTATAAGAATTATTTATTGCTTTGCCATCACTGCATTTGTGATTAGAAAATCTGCCCTTTAACCAACCAAAGTCACAAGTTTAGTTCCCTCATCGGCAAAGAAGTGTGTATCATCATTACTCAGGATGTTTGTCCAAGTGTCCATGAGCGAGACACTGAACTGTGACCTGGCTGCTGCAGGGGTGGCACAAATGGGAAACATGTTACTGTAAATTCCTGATGCCTTTCTGCACTGCTCGGTTGAAACTATATGGGGAATGTAGCACAAACATAAAGTCAGGGTTTATTTATTTCCCGGCAGGAAGATTTCAAATCCAGCAATCAGCCTGGATGTCACGCTTGCACAAGAGACCTTTAGCACAGTTCTGACACTCCAGTCAGGCTCTTTCTCCCAAGAGTAAACATCTGATGTCTTCAGTCACACAGCATGTTAATGAAGCTGTGGAAATAATGCGCATTTTTACAGTACCGTGACTGGTCTGGTAAAGCTCTAACTAACCCATAGTGCCCTTTTCTGTGATGGGAGTTTTTTTTCTTCCTGCAACGCATTGATTTACATTCACACTCACAGGAATCCTATGTATTAAACCTCTAGGCTGTAACTGCCCCATGCTGATTGTTACCTGAATTGACCAACTGGTAATCTTTTACTCTGCCATTCAACACCGGCTGCCCTGAAAATACAGAGTGTAATCGAGTTGGATTGGAAATGCCCCACTTCCTTTAGCTTTTGAAATGCTAACACCAGATCGTAATCAACACTGGTCAGGCTGGTATTCTGTTATACGGACATGTTTGAATCCAGAAACAGGAATACTTAAAGGGTATGGCTTTCTTATTGTCAACACATCCCATGAAAAGACCAAAACCAACAATGAATGTATCTTACTATTACCGGTGTATTCAAAGCCTGCTGTATCTCATAGCTCATAAACATAGAGCTCCATTGTTGTCCAAAAAATATTAAAAACACAACAAGCCACATACAGTATATGCACAGATCTAGGTTATGTTGATTCAATCCCACATACACTGTCCCGCTACTTCAAATGCTCACTAGAGCACCAGATGTGGATTAATCCACCGCTGAAAATAGTCCCCAACAAAATGCTGTATTTCCTCCAGTTTGAGTATTGTATGTTAAAAATTACAGTGCCAAGCTGTTTTAAGAAATCACTGAGCCTTTTTTAAAAATAAATATTTCTGAGGTGTTTTTTTCATCGTGTTATCTTCCGTATTAAATATGAACACGTGCTTTGGGCTGAGAGCAACAGACGGTAGGGAAATCAGAATGTATTGAGATACAGGTTTAACACAGTGCTGGTTTAGGGTCTTTTCATGGGATTAGTTGACATTGACAATAAGAAAAATAAAGAATAAGGTCTGTCATTTCTTGCTACTGCTCTTCTTAATATGGTTGCTTTGGGGAATTAAAACCTGCTCCTCTGTCACATTCAGACTGAAGGATATTTGGGCCTTGTTAACCCTTTCCAAATACACACAATTATACTGTTTCTTGATCATCTCTATCATACATTCAGTTGAATGCCCAACATTTCTTGTTCAGGCCTGACCATTGTTTGTGGTGTCTGCTGGCATATATTGTGTTTGTGTCCAACATAATGACTGCAGTCCTGATCTTTGTGGTCAAACTCTGGGCAGTCATTTAAGCGAGAGAAAAGCTGGATTAGTGCATATATGTAAATCTGCAGTAATGCCAGATTACGTAATACCTCTGGATGTTGACGAGATTTGGGATGATTTGCTGTTATTTTACCGTGGCTTATTACTCCGCTTCGGAAATGAGGAGGAAGTCAACCATGCACAAACAATTCTACGGCTAAACAAACATCTAGTATGTAGTCTTTGTATAAATCATATTTCTTTACTGTTCAGGTTAACTGAACTACAGTGGAGTTTGGTTTAAAGAAGAGGGAAACATTCTGTAGCCTTGTTTTATTTTCTGTTGTTCAGTGAAAATAAGCTTTTGTGTTACCCATATTTTTTGCGTTAAAAGAGTAACAGAGCAATTTCTAGTTATTTTCCTCTTTTCAGGTTGCCATTGTAGATGAGAATTCATTCTTAATTGACCTGCCTGGGTAAATGAAAGCTAAATAAATTAAATCGACTGAAATAATAATCACACAGTGGCCCTCTTAACTCAGCAGATAGGACACGGTGACATTGCTGAGATTAGGGTTTGCCAGAGAACACTGCATCAAAGGATTTAATACATTTGAAATATGATTGTGCATTGCATGCATTTTTATTTCCAATGATCCAGTCCCATTCTGGTCTTTCATATAATGTGAACCAACGTTTTTGATTATCCTACGAAAGACAGCTTCCTTTTTATGTGTCTCCACTTATAAACAGTTGTCACCTTGAATTATTTGGACAAACAATGAACAATGAACTGTTGGTTTGAAGAACTAAGCGGGTCATTTTGTTGTATTGGGGACAAAATAAGAGACTCAGCTGTCCAGTTTCATTTTATGCAACAGCTTTTTCACTGATATGATCTATACATTTAGAATTTGTTTCTTTCGGTGGTCACAAAGCTTCAATTTACATGACTCGAACTTAGAATGAGGCGTGTAGACATACAAAACAGAAAGAGAGTGGGGGGAGGAATGGAGATGATAATGGGAGAAAGGCTGCGTAAAAGGGGAAGGAGGCAAGGTGAAACCTAAGCAATTTTCTCATATGAACGCTGGACAATGTCCAAGGAATCAGGTCTGTAGCTGGCTCGTAATTTCGTCATAAACAACCGAGTCTCTTGCCGTTCCTTGAATACGTCTGACGATTTCGGCGTCGGCCCTTACCGACAGAAGTTCCAGAATCTCGCTGTCTCTCCAGTTAGACATTTTTGTTGCCTTCTTTGTGGAAAACAACCTTCTTCTTCACCCTCAGATGTTTGTTTTCTTCTGTTTTTTTTGAAAAAGGATCGAAACTTGATCAACATGCCCACACTGTGAATTCTCTGGACCATTGGCGATTGTAGACCCTTTTTAGGGGGGCTCAAGCTCCTTGATTTGCCGTACCTGGGGTTTCTGCGTTTTGGCTGCTGTCTGTGGATTCCTTCATGGGCGGCTCGTATTCTTTCAGATGTTTCATGCGCAGGTGTTTTGGCAGCGGCGATGTTGTGTGTTGTTTGAGGTCCTTGCCACCGCGGGACAGATCGGCATTGCGGGCTGGGCGTGTGGCTCGGCTTGGGTCGCCTTCTTTTCCGGCTCGCGAGTTCCATTTTCACTTTCTCCAAGCCTACTGCATTGAACCGTCCACCTACATTACGTCGACCAGCGTAGCGCGTGCAGTGCAAGCGTAGGGTTCGGTTCGGTGGAAAAAAATTCCCGAACCCCATCAAAAAGCCCAATATTCGGCCGAATCCGAACCCGAATCCTGGATTCGGTGCATCCCTAGATTTAGCAGCGAGGGGATAACACTTTTGCAAGGCACTGTATCCGTGTCACATTCTCGTTAGGGGCTGAGCCCCCCTAAAGGTCTGATCCTAGAGTCGCCCCTGCTCTGGACAATGACCTGCTGGGATCTGACACTGACTTTGTACTAGGGCAGGGTAAAGTCTGTTTAATGTCCGGTCCAACCGATTCGGACATTCTTACGTACAGCTTCTCCGGGTAATGTCTAGATAAGTTCAGGTTTGCAGTGCATATGTGAAAGGGACTCTAATGACTTTGTTGAAAATGTAATTTCCCCTTGCGGGATTAATAAAGTATGTCTTCTTCTTGATCCCCTGACATTTGCTCTAGCACCATAGTGACAATGACTTTTGTGTTATTTAGTGAAATATCTTAATCTCTATCTTGAGCGCTCAGATTTATTGTTATTATATTTGGTACGGACATTTATGTCTCCCTCAGAATGAATTGTAACAACTTTGGGGAGCCTCTGACTTTCCATCCAGAACCATCGTCATGTCAACATTTTAATTTGTCCAGTAGTTTGATTTATGTTAACCTGGAAACGAATGACTAATTCCCATCAGCATCAGCTGTACTTGTGTTTAGACCTAATTAGCAAAAGTTAGCATGCTAACACGCTAAACTAAGATGGTGAATTTGGTAAACAAAGCAGCCCAGCCTGTAGACTCTGTCTTGTTATAATTTCAAGGTGAGACATTATTTGTTAATATTGCACATTTTATTATAAATAATTGTGTGCTTTAAATAAACAAAATGCATACAAAAAAACATCAGAAAATGCAAACACAACAAAATGTGAAAGAATACGAGAAAAAACAGCCCACCCTAAGAGATAAAACAACCCTACCCACATACCCACAGACAGAAACTGTCCTTGAACCTGAGAAAATGGGGAAGTTTTCAATTTGATTGTCATGCTGTGTTTTCAATTTCTCATTTTGGATTTAGATGCTTTGGCAACACAGATGGAAGGAACGTCAGAGTGAGAGTGAAAGAATAGATGGAGAAAGAGAAATGAAAGCGAGAGAAGGGGGGGTGGGTGGAAGGAGTTCTCTCCTCTGATTGGCTGCTGCCTCTCCCTCACAATAAAGTCCTGAGGCTGCTCGCGGCTTCGGAGCTCACAGACACAAGAGAAGGCGGCGCAGCAACAGCAACACAGCCGGAGCTGTCAATTCATTCATACGGATTCTGCTTCTCGGAACAAACCCGCTGCTCTGAAACCGACAATACCCGTTTTGCTTTCCTGCATTTATACCTGAATAATGCTGCAGTGAGTGACTGGAGTCGGGAGGGTCTGCTGGGTTTCACCGCCTCGGCTTATTCACACGTAAAAGGAGAAAGTCTAGGCTGTTGAAAGACGGTTTCGCACATTTTTGGAAAGGATACGAGGGGGATTCGCACCTGGATTGCTTGTTGAGGTGAGCTGTGCGGGTTGTTTTAGGAAATAGCCTATTTTGTGTTTTAAGAACTATTATTTTTTTATTGAATGTTTTCATGTTTGTGCACCTTGGAGACGCATTGTGGAGCGTGTCCACAATGCGCGAGAGGGTGGAAAGAGCGCACTTTATTTCCAGCAAAAGAGGCTGCGTTTGTAAATGAACTGACGACTGATATATAAATGCTCTTTTCCCAACTTAACTGTCTGCAAATATTAATCTTGCAGCTTCAGTTAGTGTTCAACTGGCCCCTTTAGTGCAATGTGAGTGCTGGCAGTGCGCCTTTATTGACTCTATCCAAATCTCTTTCCTCCAGAATCAAAACAAACATGAGTAATGATACCCCAAATTAGCTGTGTTGTCTACATAGGCTAAGTAGCTGTGTCTGTCTTTTCATTTCCCCTAAGTGATTCCTATAATGTAGCACAGTAATGGGATTGTTGAAACCAGTGGCGGACTATTTTTAACCCCCAGTACCTTCTGGTTAAGAGGATTACCCCCCACCCCACTTCTCCTCCAGCAAGACGGTGAGGGATCGGTGAAGTTAATCCCACATCTCTCATGAGTAACCCTGGCTTGTTCTCCACGGCTTTCCGTGCCACTGTTCTGTAGTACAAGCATGCATTGGGGTTTCCTTAATGTGCTGACAAGTTAAATCCGTTTATTGGTGATTTGGCAGGACTCTGGCTGGCTGACAATGTGAGGGTGCCTCCTCTGGAAACAGTTGAATGGGTTATTATTGCAGTGGATTACATGATTGCTACTGTACTCTGGCGTTGTGTAGAGGTGGTTGTGGTGGGCTTTGATTGTGCAAATGCAGACAAATGGATGCTTTTGGGAAATGGGTCTTTGAAGTCACAGGAGTCTGATATGTGGTGCAAGCGGTGATGTAATTGTACATAAAAAAAAAAAACAGGTGTGAAGACTGCAAACCTTTGGGAGTTAAGAAGTGTGCTCCCAGCTATAGCTTAGATGTGTTGTTTGTATCTATTTTTTTTTTTTTAAACCTTGACTGATTTATTGTTCACACAATGTTTATTTGCCCAGTTCTTATGGAATTGCAGATGCTGTGTGGGGCACTTTTTTGACTAAATTTGTTTGACAAGTGAAAGCTTGGTTATATCCAACTGTTGTGTTTAAATGGCTTAAAAGCAGGGGCTGACTACACGTTGAAATACAGTCTTTTAAATGTGGTGAATCAATGGATTTGTAACGCAGAAAAAAAAATCCACTTTTCAACCAAATTCAGCCCAGTTTCCAGCCTATAGATGCATAGGCATCTTTTGACCTGCAAATTGTCAAATCACTGCTTACAGAGAAGTCTTTGAGGTCAGGAATGTCACAGTCCAGACACATCCTGAAGCCTCAATACACTAAATTTTTTGTTTACCCTAGTAGTGTCACTGCACCTCAAAACACAAGTTGAAATTTGGCTCTTTGACATTTCTAGTATCTAATCCCAACCTATGCTTGTTGTTGAAGCTGTCTGTTTAGTTTCCTAAAGATTTATGAGAAGAATCAGAAGTAGAAGCCATAAAGGTGTTGTTTCTCCTGTAGCATCGCAGTCTCTTCACTGTTTTAATGTATGCAGGGTTGGGGGGGTGTTCATGTGCTGTCAAGGACTGATGACGCCAACTGACAGAATCCTATATGGAAGCTGTGACTTTTACCACTCGGTTCCACAGCTGCAAACATTAGCCTGTCAAAACACTCATTACTGCTGTGGATGTAGTCAAGAAGCTGTGGTTGGAGGAGCGTTGAAAGGTTGAGATGTGTCTGGGACGAGCCCTCTCTTTTCTGGTCGGTTATCTTTTTGCTGCGGCCTGTTTTTTTTCCATGTTCTAGCTCTACTTTTTGATCGCAGCCCTCTATGGAAGGTTACCAAATACTTTTCTGCCTAGTTTAGTTTTAAGTACTTCTGACCGCACACTAGCTTCAAACAACACTACCAACCAGCCGTCTTTATTTAGACTACTTCCACTATTCCACTGTGGCCTCTTCGCCCTCCTGTGCAGCCACTCAGCTATCTCTCACCCTCATTTCCTCAAGCCATGGATGAGTGAGATTCCTCATGCCTTTAAGGGTTTACATAGTGGAGGGGGGCTGTTGATTTACTGTTGGTACCTCAAAGTGTCTCTGTGCCTGCACCACATTCCCCCATTGATATAACCCCCTTCTCCAACCCCAACAAAGCAAAAACAAAACACCTTCTTACTTTTTCTCTTCAGCGTGATGATCAAATTATGTTTTATTACACCGCTAAACCCAGAGCTATACTGCTTTTGACCCGTGTACTTTTCAGTGGTTTTCAGGAAAATGGCATCAGGGAAGTGCTTCAACAAGTAAATGTGTGTGTTTGCCTGCTTGTGTGCGTCTCGTGAACCACAGGAATGATTTTCTGTATGCTCAGGCTTTTTTTCTTTACAGCCTCTGAACTGCTGATGGGCACCCATCACAAGTGGTCGTTAACACTGCGGGCGGAGCGGGAAGAGCCTCCGTCGGCTCTTTAAAGGCTTGTAATTTGAGCAAGCGAGGAGACCAGGCTCCATCATTCTCCCCTTTGGGGAAGCAGCCCAACCCATGCGTTTGGAGGCAAAATGACCTGCAAGCTTGTGTCACTGATGGCTCTGCAGCTTGGAGGGAATTTCACGTAAACTGCAGGGTTTTACTCCTGATATGACATGTGCCTGGGGAAGTTTGCTGCTTTTTAAGCTGCTGCCCTTCTTTTAAAATTTCCCAACAGGGCATAAATAGGGAACTATTTTGACATTTATTTAACCTTTCAGTGAATCATGGCCTGAAACAAAAAATTAATTGTTACCCTTCTCATCAACTTGTATTTTACCTCCAAAAAGGGCTGTTTAATTAATCTAAATTTTTAATTGTGATTACAATTTTGGCTCCTAATGTTCACAAAAACAGAGTAATGGAGAAAAAAATCAATTTATTTTGCACATTATGTTTTGCAAGTAAACTCTTATTTTGTCTATCAGTTCAAAAAGGAAAAGTATAAAGGGAATTTTACAGTGCAAGATGTTTTCATTGTTTCAGCGGAGTGTTCTACCCCCCAGTACGTACTTGGAAGAAGGGGAGAAAGTCCCAGCCCCTCAAGACTACCACGAGACATACCTGAATCATCGGAGAGACTCAGTGCCATGTGATAATCAGCATGTTTAGTCTTTCGCCAATAAAAAAAGGGAACATTGTGTGCGTGGGTGTAAAAATAGGCCACGGTTTGAATATTTAAAGAAAACCATGGTTTAAAGATGGTGGCTGAGACTATTCTGACATGTAATTGTTTCTAATTCATTTTGATGTCAAAAATTCCTTAGTTCTAAGAAACTTTAACCCAAAAGCAACAATGTGTATGTCAGTTTATAAGCTTGATGCTTTTTAGTTGAGTACAAAGGCATATTTTGAGCAGAAACAGACAGAAATTTGAATATTCTCTGTTTTTAAATCCAATTTAAATCCAAACCAGACTTCTTTTTACACATTGAGACAGATGGCTACACACACACATCCACTTCCACCCCCACACACACACTCCAAAAAAAGTGGGGAGGCAAGCTGTGGCATTTTGTTTGTTTACCTTCTACTGCCACCCAGCCAACGGCCACGCTAAACCAACAGCAACGTGCAAAGAGTTTGCTTTTGTCAGGCCAGAGGTCCCCCCCATCCTTCACCATCACTACTACTACTACACACAACACCTGGAAGCAAAATGTAAATCTGTGTGTCAGTTGGTGCTGCTTGTAAGCATCCTGCACTTAGTTTTTAGGATGATGGTAAAGGCTACAGCTGGCATGTGTGGAGAACAGACACTCGTGGGTTTAGTGCAGAGATGGTGTTGGTGGTATCCTCTTGTTGCACAAAACCAGACTAATTGGCATTTCTTGCCTGAGAATAGGGTCTCGGTTATCGCCAAAAGTGGCCCTAATCTTTGTAAATAAGTAAAACTTTTTTTTTCATTTCTTTCTTTTGTTTCAGTGAGGATAACACCATCAATAAAACGCCAAAATATGTATTTAAAATTAGATTTAAAGCACCCAATACTGACCCGCATGTTCTGCTCTTTTATAAGAGACCGAGAGATTATAGAAGAGGACCAGTGCAACATCTGATGTCATAGTCTACTCTATCTGAGTTTTTTTTTTTTTTGCATTAGAGTGATGTCACAATACTGAAGATTAAATACAACTTGTTACAATATTAGATTTTAAAAAGCCAAGTCTTTCATCGTGTGTGTTCTGTGATCTGAGGTTCATTTTAGTTTCACCTGTAGAGGGTGTGTGTGTGTATGGATTTAATTAGTTTGGTGGATGAAGGTTTGGACTCGACCGATCTGAAACCGTATCAACAAGTCAAAGATATCTTAAGATTAATCCCAGCCCTGAACTGGCTGATAGAACTGGTGCCACCAATGAAATGTTGAAATAAGGCAGCAACTAGAAGTTTCTGCCAGTACAGATTCCCATCTTATTTTGCTTTATCTATTCATTGTTCGTCCACTAAATGCCACAAAATAAGTACACATGCTCATGGCAATATCCCCAAGCCCTTGATGTCCTCTTCCAATTCATTTTGTCTGAACAACAGATGAAAACCCAGTGGGATTAATAATGCCATGAGATAGGAAAAAAAGATGCAAGAGAAAAGCTGCAAATCCTAACATTGGAGAAGCTGGAATCTACAAGGATTTATTTAATTAGGTAAATTACAAATAATATTAAAATTACTTGAATAAAAAACAAAACAATGAAGGGAGTATTCAAATTGTCACATTTTCTGTTGATTGGCTAATCGTTTGAGCTCCACATCCAACCAAAACAACCCCCACCTTAATGGTGAGAGAGGCGGGCGTGGGATCAGGGAGTTGGTGGTTTAGATCCCAGCTGGGAGAAGTGAATGAGAACTGTTCTCAGTCCTCGATCACCTGCTGCTGTGGATGTTCTCTTCATCTGAACCCCAGTGGTGTGTTTAGAGAGCTGCTTTGTGGACAGTAGATGTCTGTGGTTGTACTTGGTGAGATACTGCATCTTCAAATTAATCTGTGGTACAGTACTGCTAAGAAAAGAGCCCTTAAACTCAGCATAAAACCCTCAGTGGAGCACTTTCAAGGGTGTCCCTCCGCCAGACCTGTGATCTCCCGGTCTCTCCCTCTCTGCAGGGAAGCCACATGCTGCAGCAGATGCTCGGGCCGCTGTGCTCTGACTCCTCACATTTGCCTTTCTCATGGAAATGGCCATGGTTGTCTGGCTGAATAATAGCGATGGTTTGTGTGTGCACGTGTGCTGTATGGGGCGGCATGTGTGTGGAAGGGTGGGTGGTTTGTCTCGTGTGGGCGAGGGCTTTAAGTGAACTTATGAATAAACGGGTTGTTTAGGTGTCTGTTTCGAGCCGCGTGATCCTGCAAAAGCAAACACAACTGTGTCTTGTGATTTTTTTTTTTTTTTTTTTTTAAAGGTTAAGCTCGAGACTTCTGTGTTAGACCATTAATTAATACCTGTTAATTCCCTCTCTGGTCTGATCAGCAGATGTTTATCCCTTTTTGATTTCCTTTTCTTTTTTCTTATCTAAGCTTCCTCTACAAACCAAAATTACATCACAGGACAGTGAAACTCTGAATGTGTTTGAACTCCGTGTGGCAGTGTGTGGGCAGGTGCAGTTTATACCTCCTGGCATCTCCAGGCATATCCGTCCCTGGCAACACCGCAATGCATCAGCCTTAAAAGCTTCCTGACTCGGCAGGCAGCCACGGGGCAGCATATTGTCATGAAGGTGGGGGTGTGGAGGGTTGTGATGGTGTGTGGGGGTGGGGTTGTTGCCCTCCCGTGTAAAAAAAGGCCCTTTGTGTTTCCCCAGCCATAAGTCTGCCTGGCATGGGATTGAGCCGAAGTGCCAGGTTCAGAGGTCAGGAGGCTGGCAGAGGTGTGTGTGTGTGTGTGTGTGTGTGTGTGTGTGTGTGTGTGTGTGTGTGTGTGTGTGTGTGTGTGTGTGTGTGTGTGTGTGTGTGTGTACCAGTTTGAGTTTTAGACCTCAGAATTTTAAACGTAGAAATACCAAATTCCTATTCACCAACAGTTCATTAATAATTTAATTCTCTGACTTTGTACTACTGTTACTCTACTTTTGAGCATTTAATGCTGCTCTTTGAAAGTAAAGAGCAAAAGTTACAGATCCTCTCTACGCTTTGTTTATCATCTGACATCAAACAATTATTTTCTTATCTTACTTTAACAATTATGAACATGTTTTTTTTCTACAAAACACCTTTTTTTATTTAACAAAAAAGAAACCAATATCCTCAAATGTAAAATGTATAAACACAAGAGCTCTACCAAATATAATACAGTCACAAATTCACAAGTTTTGTATTTAAATTGGAAACTATTTGATCAAAGAATAAGTTAACAGGAATCCAAATCTGACTAGACATAGAAACTATCAAAAATTGCTTGGAACATATGAATCAATAAGTTTTTATGGTAATATCTTGTTCAGTGTTAGAATGACGTTTGCACCCTAGCACAGGACTGCACACGGTTTCCTCCACTTGTTATGCTACACACACACACACACACACACACACACACACACACACACACACACACACACACACACACACACACACACACACACACACACACACACACACACACACGGAGTAGCAGTTGAAGTAAACAGGCAGTGTGCTTTAAGGGTAAACAAAGTGTCATGACATGTGGCAGGGCTACAGTTTGACCCAGAATCTCTCACAAGGTCTTACACGTTTTTGTTGTACTCTTGTTTTTATGTTCTAGCACATACAGAGAACTTTCTTTATAAGCACAGACTTTAATGAGTCCGAAGACCTTTTGAATGAATGAATTGTCTGTGAGATTTCCCAGCAAAGTATCAAATGTGAATCTGAAACCTCCGTTGGTCTTGTTTTCTCGAGAATTTGGTTTATTTCCAGCAGTTAAAGGTTGCTGCTCATGAGACGATGCACACTATTAGCCTGCAGTTCTAGTTTGGCTCTAACTGGTTCTATAGAGCAAGGCACTAATACTGCCAGGGTTAAGGATTCAATTCCCTGCAGAAGCTCAGTGGGGTCCAAACTCAATAAAGCATCTGTGAGCTGTCTATTCTAGTGTTTTTCATCGTAATGCAGATGACTCATGAACCTCCTGTTTTATTTTTTCCCTCTCTCATGCTTTTTGTGTCTCAACCACAGTTTGCATTTCAACTTTTTCAGTCAACCATTTGCACGTCCAAATAAACCAAACCCAAACCCAGAAACCTTAAAATGAACAGCAGGGATCCAGAGGAGGAAGGGTGTGTTGACTGTGTCCAAACCTTTGCCGTCTGTGTTTGCGTCTGCGAGCTATTTCGGATTTGTTTGGCCACCCTGCATCAGCGTCTGCGGTGAAACCTCTATCGGACAAGAAGTTAAGAGTGTCGACTGACCGTTCCTGTGTTTTTCCTCTTTCTCTTTGCAGGACAACATGCCTCAGACACCACCGTTCACGGGGCAGCTGAAAACCGGCAGCTACAACAAGAACCTGTACCAGACCAAGGAGGAAAGCTACCCCGGCCTCTATTATCATGACAACAACCTGGCGTCTGGGTCACTGGAGGCCCTCATTCACCACTTGGTCCCAACTGCAGACTATTATCCCGATGTGAGTATTGTTTTGTTTTTTTATCATCACTTGTGGATACTTTTGCAGTTTCATCAAAGTAAGGAGGTAAACCTTTTTTTCTTTTATGTTTTGTCTGAGAAGCTCTGGTGCTTAGAGACCCCGTTAAGTGCCAAAGTCTCTTTTTTTTCTGTCTTGCGTATTTTTTTCAAAGTTTTAATTCCCTCTACTTGCTATTTAGATATTTTTTAGATTACATTTGTAGTAATCATATTTTCTTTTTTTCCCCCCACAGAGGACGTACATCTTCACCTTCCTGCTCAGCTCTCGTCTTTTTATCCGCCCACACGAACTCATGTCGAAGGTGTGTCACCTGTGCGTGGAGCAACAGCGACTCAGCGACCCCCAAGCTGACAAGGTACCCTATATTTCTTAAAATTCGACTTCCTCTTCATGGATTTTAGTTATCAGTGGAATGTTGTGTGTTCCAACAGGGCTCTTAGCTGTGAGCCTACTAGACATTTACACATCCTAGTTCTGGTTTTCCCTACTGTTCACTCAACACTTGTGTGTTTATCCTGCATTTTCAGATGAGAGTCAGGAAGATCGCTCCCAAGATCCTCCAGCTGCTGACCGAGTGGACGGAAACCTTCCCATACGACTTCAGGGACGAGAGGATGATGCGGAGCCTGAAGGAGCTGACCCACCGGCTGGCCATTGGAGACGAGGTCAGACTTTGATTTCTTCATGCTGCTCATCATAGACTTGCAACAAAAAAAAGTATATTCCTACTAAATGAGTTAAGTAACAAAAGACTTGCTGCTGATTAGATAATAGGTGTTATCACAAGCCGTGGTGCGCTGTTTTGTAGACCGCACGTGCAGCAAAGCCACATGCACAGGCAGATTTTTTGCAGATAGCATTAGACGGAGGTGGAGGGGAGTATCTCTGGCAACAAAGCAGTTTTGAGGCTGGCTGAGTTGAGAGAAAAGCCTCATTGTTCGCGGGCTAGGTGGCTTTTTTTGTCGTCACTGTGGCGCTCCTTCCTAGGCAGCATTTGAATTGTTTCACTGCTGCAGAGCTGATTGTCACTGGCTTAGCGTGCCATTAGCCTCTGCTGCGCTGTTTGGATCCAAGTTTATTTAGTGGGCCAGAACAGTTTTTGTCCTGTATGCTCTGTTATCTTTGTTGCAGATGCACATGCAGACCCTCCACATTTAGATAGAGAAACGTTGTTTTGACAAGCAGTGACTCATGCTCTTGTGTGCCATGAAAGGAAATGCTAACATAGGCTAACGCGACAACAAAATGGTGAGTGCAAACATGAAATTACATGTAGCCTACATAGCTAAACATTTTAGGGAAATCAGCACATTAGCTTTCTTGCTGAGAGTTGGATGAGAAGATTGATGGGTGGCGATTAGTTTAAGCAAGGCAAGTCAGCTTTTTTTGTATAGCACATTTCAGCAACAAGGCAGTTCAAAGTGCTTTACATTAAACATTAAAAAACAGTTAAAACAATTAAAAACATTTATTAAAGAAAATTAAAAAAAAACTTCTAAAATAGAATAAGAAAGGTATGAAATGCAAGAATCAGTTACAGTGCAGTGTAGGAAACAAACAATTACTTAAAAAAAAAGGCAGCATCAAAAAGAAAAGCTTAACATGAAGACTGGAATCAGGAAAACAATGACTAGCCTGGTGAAGTTAAAAAATCTACCTATCAGCACCTGAAAGGGTTGCAAATTATGCCAGACTAACTAGCTGTTTCCCCCTGCCTCCCAGGACACGCTAAATGTACCTAAACCCTCCTCTTAGTTGAAGTGAAATGGTCTTCATCTTTTACAGCTCCAATTAGGTTTATCAGACTTTATATCAAATGTTCTTTCCCCTCCATGTCACCAGTGGTAGCGTTCCCACTTCACTTTTCCCAGGTCTGGACAAATAATTGGGTTAGTCATCATGAATCAGGGTTTTTTTTGTCTTGATTGTGTTGTGCATGTGTTTCAGCATGGTCTGCTTGGGAATGAGTTGCGTGTCCGAGTTAAGTGTGTATAACTTTGGGTTGGGGGGGTGTTAACGATAAGCCAGCGGGGGCTTGTTAGGGCCAGACAGTGATGGAGAACACAACATCCATCTGTCTTGACCGAAGACATCCCTCCTTCACCCCTCAGCACAAGAAAAACGCACGACCCAGCCATCCCCACTGTTTTTAATGCAGGTTTCACATGACTCATCAATAGCACAAGCACGAGTATTGATCCTGATTTAATCTAGAAATCAATACGTTTCTCACATGACACTCGGACACATTTACAGCTTCGCTATGTCTGCTCTCGTGGTGCAACACACTAGGCATATGACCACCAGTAATACACACTCCCTCAGTCATGCTCATAGGCACGGATGCTGTGTTTTGCTGGTCACACAAACATCTTTTGATTTCACAGTAGATTGGCTGCAGTTGGCATTAACGCAACCCCTCCAAAGATATTTGTGATGGTTGAAATCAATTCTGGCCTTGAGCCAACAGAAAGCCACGTAGTACAAGATTCCCTGGTACTTTCCCTTAAGGTGATAAAATGCTTGGTACATTTAACAGAATAACATAAAGCATGCCTCATTTTCTGTAACTGTATCCATACTTGTAAGCCACAGGCATTCTTTTTAGCTTATTGATGGCTACATTATTAGGCAATAGTGTAGCCTTGCCCTGTCTTTGTTTTTTTTCACAACCATAAATCAACGATCATCGTCTTATTATTCTAAGTGATTCTTTGTAGGCCCACCTTACTGTTGTATTGATTTGCAGTGATCCTTTACTCTATGTGGATGAGTGAATCCAAACTATGCCGAGGAATTGCGCCCTCAGAAGTCACTAGAAAGAATCTGCACTAGTTTAGCTTCTCCACTCATTTATTCAGGTTTAGTCTTTTTGTTCCCGGTTTCTAACCCACATATTGGAGGTTAAATTGAAAGTGAAAGCACCATAAATGTTGCTTAAAATCCCTCATAGAAAGGCTGTTCATGAGCACCTAAGTTGACTATGGTAGGTGAAAGTTGAACCAGAAAGTTGGTTTAACTGGCAGATTGCAAAATCATTTTAACTTTTGCTTTCAATTTCTTAAACAAATCTGTCCAATTGTGTGATCCTGGAGTTTATATGCTGCTGTTCTAGCAATGTCACAACATTCTCAGACCTCAGCAAAAATCTGGTTATTAAAAAATGTTATCGTAACTGATAGATGGCTTCTCAAAAATACCACAAATTTTCCTTAAAATCATGGACTCTCCTTAATAATTTCTGTGAGCAAAATGCTGCCTTTTGATTGATCCCGTATTAACAGATCTTTTGACATATGGCAATAACAGAAGAAAAGCTCTTTCTGTGAGTAGATAAAGGTTCCAAACACTAGATGTGTGTGCTGTGTTGACAAAGCAAACTTTTACAACACTTACACCCTGTAGATGTGCTGTGATAACCTGTTAGCCACAAGCATGTGTGCTCATGATTAGCACAGTGTGACCAAGTACGTTTTTTTCAAATGAATGAATTAATCCTAAGAAAGCTTTGGTGCCTCGCTTCACAAATCGCCACAGGGCAAATGTCGAGGAAGTTCAGTTGTGTTATTGTTTATTCATTCAGATGATAACCCGTGACAATCCAACACGATTCCTTCCTCTGGGTAGTGCGTACACCATGGGACATTTCCCATTTCGAAGAAGTTTAGCTGTTGATGCGTAACAAAGCAGTCTGATGACAACGGCGCGGGTTTGATCAGAACTAATTTGCATTCCTGTTTCTCACTGATTCTCCAAATCATCATGTTTTGAAACAAAACACAAATGTCTAACCATTAGCAGGTCTTGAATACAGAGTCCGACACTGATTCTTCAGAGCGTCGACCGCAGCACTCTGGGAACTTTGGGTTAGAGTCCAGAATAGACGTCCCGAACATCTGGTCAAAGTCGTGTCCAGACCACACTCGAAACATTCCAGGACCTTGATCTCTGTAGTAAGACTGTCATTATGGATGTGGTTGGATATATAGGGAAGCAGCAGCCGAGAAGAAAACAAGCGCTGTGATCTTGATCTGACCTCATTTGATGGTACAAAGTTCTTGCCTTCCCTCAAAATGTGCAGTTTTTTATTTGGCACTAAGTTATTTTTTTTGGGTTTGATTTAACAGATCCCACATAATATATCCATAGGATCCATGGATGCCTGGTACACTTGATGTAAGGCAGATCTTTGGACAGATAATTCTGTTTTTAATCCAAATGGTGCATGCACAGTGCCCTTATGGTTTAAACTCTTGGAAGTTTAAAATCAGGATAGAAGTCACTCCAAATGAAGTAACAGTTGAGAAATGTGAACTTTAAACAATTGTCTTTTGTCTGGTTTGGTTAATAAAAAAAGTTAACACATTGCTCCTGTTTATAGAAGAAAAAGGATCAAATATAATCGTATGGTTCACTAGGTTGTTATGGTTGTCTTTAGCTTGCCAAGACAACATTGACAAGTGAAGAACAACCGGCACAATCAAAGAACACCAGGGCACTGTAAAATATAAACTATGAGAGCAGTTGTTGCAGGTCAGTTTTACAATTTAAAATGCTCATTGCACTTTGAAAAAAGACTACGAGGCAGACTCCTCTCTTATGCTTTAAGTCATTTTCCTTGCTTGAGACTTAGTCGGACTTAAGTTATAAAAACAATGACTAGAGTTGACTCTAAAGACTTGACTTTAAATGGTCAGCATTCAGAGACTAGTCTACTTTACATGGGCTTGGAATCACTCAAGAAAAGGACTTGCAGCAAATGAATGCTGGATGCTAGTGCATCTAAGATACTTGGTTGAAAGTATTTCTGCACCATCGTGACTTGGCAACATAGATCTGTCTGTAGATAAAATAATCCTGCGCACTGCACATTTTACTGTGTTTTCATTAGTGCTGCTTGGCTAACCTGCTATAAACAGTCCGGCCTTTTGTGTGGGTCAGGTGGTGCTTCACAGGAAGTGACAGCACTCAGCCAAGAAAAACAGGACCTCCGGTGATACGATGGCATGAAGCAACCACGCGCTCAGTCGTGGTGACTTGTACTGAGCAGCCGTCTGCCACCTCAGGATCACTGCCAGGGTCGATAGCGCAGTGAACAGCGTGCCCCTGCTAGGCCCCCTCATTCGTAACGCCAATAGTTTTGATGAGCAAATGCGACTCCCTCTGCTTAGAAATGTCAAGCGTGCTGTTGTCCCGAAGATCCGTGACTATATTTATCCGACCCTGGCCCGTCCTCTGTAGTGGGGACAGAAGCTACAGCAGATGGCGGACTTTTGAAGTGGCAACTGGAGCGTTTTTCACTGGTGATGGTCTCACTGTTGTCCAACTGTGCAGGAGTGTGGTCAAGCATTAGCTGAGTGTGTACAGTGTTTACACTGATATTAAAATGTCTGAATAGAGGTATTCCATGTAGGATGGCAATTTATGATTATTCTCAATATATTTTAATGTATCCATGATATTTGGGTGAATCGCTTAATAGTAAAAAAGGTCCCTCACACTTTCTGGGATACACACACAACGCCTTAAAATTGTTCACTTCGTACAACCAAAAGTCCCAAAAACCAAAGCTATTACATTTAATGATATTAGTGATATTAAACCGAGAGTGTCAAATCCTCACATGAGAAGATGGAACCAGAGAATGTTTGTCATATTTGCTTGATTATTGACTTCAACGAGTAACTCATTTGCTGTGTCCAGGATTGGTAGTGCAGGGGAAAGATCTGATGCCAAAACGAAGAAATCGCCAAAAACCTTGATACTCAGTTGAGCGTTTCAGTCGCACAAAACAGTTAAGGAGGCTCTGGTTCCAGCTCCTCCGATGTGGGGATTTGCTGCTTCTGTAAAATTGAATATCTCTGGATTTTAGACTGTTGGTCAAACAAAAACAAACCATTTAAAGACGTCACTTTGGCCATCACCATTTTTAATAATTTTTGACACATACTAAATTGATTAATCGGAAAAATGAACTAATAATGAAAATGTACTCCCTTCAACAATCATCAATTACTTTTGTGCACCTGGCCAAGGAGTAGTTTTTAGGAAAAAAGATTTCTCTGATCTCCAGACCATCTTGACTCCCACTACAATTTGAATCCTCATTTTTTATCCTACAACTTCATTTTTCTTCTCTCTGTCCTGTGCTTTTGCAATCACTTTGCCCTTGCCAAAACTGCATTATCCACAGAGCCGCACTTGATTGGCTGACAACCGAATGTGTCTGTTCATGTGCCATCACACCTATCGCAGCCACAAAACCAACATACAGATCCATTAATCACACCCTGGGAAGTGAATTTCAGAAAGGGTCCTGCCCTGGCTGTTTCCTGGAGAGTGATGGGAGTCTGCCTATTTTTCCCAAGTGCCGGAGCGCCGCACCATCTCCTCACTTGATTGCTGTCTAGGCACCGGGCCTCCACATCCATTTTAAGGCTAGCTGTGTTTTTTCCCCACCCGGGTGAACTGGAGTCTTGTTTGCAGAACCTAGATTCTGGAGGCTGACTTGGCAGAAAGTTCAGGGATGTGGTCATGAGAAAAGGGGCCTCGTCACCCCAGATTTCTTTGGGCAGCTCATACCGGTGGTGTGGAAAGAGGCCACAACAGAATCCTCCACATTCATACTCTTTCACGTCTCTTTCACATGCACAAAAACCAATTGTGCATGTCCTTCTTCCCTCTGTAGACCCTCTTATGTGACTTCTGTGCTAAACTGTGTCAGTGAGGGAACACTTATCTTATCGTGGCATGTTTGAAGTCCAGGGGAAAGTTCAAAACAGGACCAACTCTGAGGCCAGGGAGTCTCACTCTTTCTCTGTTGAGCTGCGAGGACTTAATCAGGCTGGCAGGAAGCGGCTTGCATAACATTGCGAGTGACCCTCCCAGTGCATGACCAAAAGGATGCTTTCCTGCAAAATAAATACTTAGTGGCGTCAAATTTTGAGGGTCGTTTTGTGGTTTGGGCTGAGAGCTGGCATCATTTTGCGGTTAGTTCTGCTGACATGTAGTCAGCATGTGTGTTGTAAATTCCAGTGAGGTTGTAATCACCCTCTGCCACAGATGAGTGGTAAGGGATTAACCTAAAATGCCTACAGCTGAGCTAAATAAAGTGGCTGCACGCATGCTACTGGAGATTTTGGTCAGATTTATATCACACTCTGCTCTCTCTTGTTCTTATTATTTCTGTTTCAGTGTTCCTTGCGCTCTCAGTGATGTAACTGTGTCTACCAGCAGTGTCTCAATCGTATTTCATACGGAGTTGGAGAACAGGAAAAACAAAACCATAATTTGTGTTAAAGAGTCGGGGGCTGTTTATTTTCCTCAATGATGGTCATGATTGTCATGTGAGAGCTTTCACCATTGCAGCCCCCTCCCTCTGGAACTCCCTACCCATACACATCCGTGACTGTACTGACCTGGACACATTCAAAACACTAATCAAAACACACCTCTTCAGATTAGCTTACATTTCTCACCTGATAGTTACTGGCTTTATTGTTTTTAATTGCTTTTAATATGCTTGTTTTATGTGTGGGTTTTGTTGCTTATCTGTTTTTAATGTGCTATATGTGCTGGTTTTACTGTAAAGTGTCTTTGAGTACCATGAAAAGCGCTATATAAATAAAAATTATTATGTGAAAAGAACCTTTTTTAAATAATAAAGTTTTGTAGAAATATCGTTGACCATTTCTAACGGTGTTCATCAAGGAATCTGAATAGAGTGAATAAAGTAAAACTCTTTTAATGCTCCGTCAACATTGAGTTCTGAACTGATTATCTTCTTTCATCTCTTTCCACTGTTCCCCCTTCCCTTGCTCGATCTCTCCCCCCCCCGTCCATCCATCAGGTTTACAGGAAGGCAGTCGGCCAGATGAGCCAGGGTCTGATCAGGAGGTTGACGGTGCTCAGCCAGTACGAGGAGGCGCTGGTCAAGATCAACGCCACAGCGGCCGAACGACTGACGGCTGTTAAGGCAAAGCCTCAGGCAGCCATCCAGAGAGACATGCTGTCCATCTGCAACGACCCATTCACTGTCGCCCAACAGCTCACGCACATAGAACTGGTAGGCCCCTTCATATATATTTTTGTTTATTTTTCATTTAGATCTATTATTTGTGTTCTTTTTTTTTTGTCAAGGACAGTCCTCACAATTTGAATTAGAATACTTTTATTTATCCCCTGAGGGAAATATTTAGTTGCAGTTGGTCACAGTCAAATTCAAGGTAAGGAAAGAGCAAGTCAATAAGTGTATAAAGTAAGAAATGATTAAAACGTTAAGTAGAAGTAAAGTGAGATTAGGTGACAAGTAAGATTAGGCTGAAAAGATTGTTTCAAAGGGATTGTACAAATTCTGTTGTAGTGCAGTGTCAACATAAATACAGTATGAACATAAATAAGTACAGTGTGAATAATAAGAAGCAGCAGTGAATAAAAACACCTTTGCACATGTAGCTGATAAATTATTGTACCAAGTAATTATTGCACATAATTGTCTAAGAATATTGAGATGTGATGTGGAGATGCATGCTGTGAGTCCAGATTTGACACTAAGCGTGTAACACTCAGAGGGAGGAGTTATATAGTTTGATGGCCACAGGCAGGAACGACCTCCTGTGGTGCATCATGGGTGTCTGAGTCTCTCGCTGAAGGTGCTCCTCACTGACCAGTGTATTGTGGAGTGGGTGGGAGGTGGGAGTCCAGGATGGAGTGTATTTTGGACAACATCCTCCTGTCTGACCCTGTCTGTAGTGCAGGGTCGCAGCGTCCATTGGTCTGCAGAAACCTGTAGTTGAGCCAAAAGCAGTTTAAATCATTACATCACATCAGTCAATTGTTGCGACACGTTAAACCAAATTAAGATGTAAATGTTATCTTCCCAAGAACAATCAGAAGTCCTGCCAATGACTCGCTCTCATATCGGCACACGAGCCAAAGAGAACACGACCAGATCGATGCTGTGAGAGGAGAACATTCGAGAGACGTATGATGGATTAGAAATCAGTGCCGTGGCTAACGCCACAGCTCCTCCCACATCTAACCTACCACAGCATTGATTTTAAACAGCAGTGTGTTTGACCACAGTTTTATATTCATTACATGTCAGTTTGCCTTTGAAAAAACAAATCGGTCAAACTGAAAAAAAAAAAAACCAATACAGATGTTGATCAAGGGTTTCTTCCAAGATCCAAAAGGTTAACTTCCATTTGCTGTTTTTAAGCACATTTTTAGTTTGTCCTCCAGAAACTTCGGAAAAAAAATACAAAATGTTTATGGTTACTTGAGTTGGGAAAGTTGGTTTTAAAAAAGGAGAAGATGCAATAAAGACTGATGAAAACTGATTTTTCAAACTAACCTTGAAATTGGACTATTCCTCTGCTTTCTCTACTGTAGTCAAAATATAACTTTTTCACTAGAAATCCCCGAATATAACTGTACTGTGAAAAAAACATGTGGATCAGAAGAAATGCAGGAATGAAATCCTATGATATATCAGCATTACTGTTGCTTGATTAATTATGTAATCCAGTTACATCCTCATGGATAAATTTGCATAAAGATACTTGATGGAAAAAAAGCACGGATTCACATTTTATTTTGCAGAAATTTCAGAAATGTACTAAGTAAGTGTCACATTTTAATAGAAATTAAGCATTAGACATTGGAACCCTTAATAATTCCTCAAATGCCATTTTGAAGTGGTGATTTTAAAGGTGATGCAAACTCTTGCAGAACATTCATCAGCATTGTCCAAACTAATGATGGATGCAGAGAGTTGATTTCCCTTTTCCTTCCTTTTCAGGAGAGACTGAGTTACATCGGACCTGAGGAATTCGTCCAGGCCTTCGTCCAGAAAGACCCTCTGGACAACGATAAGGTAACGTCTGCATGCTTTACTAAGAATAAAATTGCAAGATAAGAGAATAGTTATGCAATGTTTTCTTGTGAGATGGTCTAGTTTCTCTACCAGACGGATGTTAAGTTTACACAACACAGAGACTGGCTGCTGCACAGGTCAAAGTGAGGGCAGCAGATTTCTAGACTGTAGCAGCAGACCAAATATCCGCTCCTTACACACACACACACACACACACACACACACACACACACACACACACAACACCGACACACCTCACTGACAATTTCCCCAAATCATTCCAGTGTCTGGATGAGATGGGCATGCATGCACCTCATCTCCTAGCAACTACTGCTGCCAAGGGTTTGATTTGGAAGGGGTGTATGAGTTTGTGAATGTGTGTGTCTGGCGGTGGGTTCTCTTGTCTGGCGTTCGGCTGCTAGGCAACACTCCCCTTATTTGAAAACGAGGTGATGGGGGGTTAAGGCTGCCTTTTGTGCCTCCGGCTAGCCTGACTTGTATTCCAGCGAGCTACTTAGAAAACGTGTGTGTGCATGTGTGTGCGTCCGCGGACGGGAAACCCAACGTGGGGGTGAGTGGCGTAAGGCCAAAGGAATGTGTGGAATTGGAGCAAGAGGAATCGACACAAAGGACCAGCGTGCATAATGTGAATAACATTGGCCACTATTGGGCTTATAGAAGCAGAGTGAAGTTGAGCGTCCACTTAGCTAAGAGTTTATTTTTTATGCTCAGTGCTGCATTGACTGAGGGAAAGGAAAAAATGCTTATGTCGGCTTTATCTTTCCAGTTCGGCACTATTTTTGCTTAACAATTAGCTCAATTGCTAATTGAAAGTCTATTGATGTTGTTACAGAGCTGCTTCAGTGATCACAAGAAGGCCAGCAACCTGGAAGCTTATGTCGAATGGTTCAACAGACTCAGTTATCTGGTGGCTACAGAAATCTGCTTGGTAAGTAATGAACATGAGGCCAAGTCCACTGTCAAATAAGAAACCGTAGTGCCATGCATGAGGGGGAAAAAGAAGAGTGGACTACAATTGCTGATTGTTTTCATCAAATTAAATAGTAAAAAATGCTCATCACAAGTACCCAGAGCTCAAGGAAAAAAACAACCTTGTTTTGTCAGATTAGAAGTCTGAAACCCAAACATTCAATTTAAAAACGGAGACATACGCCAAATTCTCACATTTTAGAAGCGCAAAACAAAACGTTTGGCATTTCTTGCTTGACAAATGACTTGAACGATTGATTAATTGATAAAAAAAAAAGCTGGAAGCTGGATACAGCTTGGCCAGTACAGAGGCAAAATACACATACAGAGGCAAAGTACACATTACTATTAGTTACATGAAATGAGATGATATGATGAGCAAAAATGAGATACTATTTAAGATATATTCAATGTACAATTATATAAAACGGTGAAAATCTGCATATCTTTACATCAGAGAAGCTTGAACCAATGAATGTTTTTGCTTATTAAGTTAATTGTTTCAGCCTCAAAAGGGTAAAAAAACAACAATACTGCCTCAAATACTTGATAAAAAAAAAAAAAAACTCAAATGTCCCATTAAGTAGGCCTACAAACAAACTTTATTACTTTTTGCATAATACTTAAATGGTAATGTACTTTGAGTAAACAACCTGATTTCCTACAAACACATTTACCAGACAGTGCAGTCGGTCCTGAGGGCTAATGCAGTCTTCTAATGTTCTCCATTTTGTTAACAGCCTGTGAAGAAGAAGCATCGAGCTCGAGTCGTCGAGTTCTTCATCGACGTGGCGCGCGAGTGCTTCAACATCGGCAACTTTAACTCCCTCATGGCCATCATATGTGAGTTGTGTTCTTCTTTTCTCTGAGATAACATGACATGTGACTTATGTTTTTATTGTTCTGTCAGTCGGGACAGCTCCTTGTAACTTGAAGGCATTCAGAAGTCTGGAACTCTTTATAAGTAAATGGTCCAAGAAAATATTCAACAGCCAAGAAATGATTTGCATCAATGGCTGTCAAATTTATAAAATGTTATCTCATTGACTTTTTCTCTGCACTTGTTTCCTCCGATCTGCGATCCTTCTTTTTCTTTCAGTCATCAGTAAATCAGACCAGCGAAGTTAATGCAATTTGTTGTTCAGCGAGAGTTTCGTGCGGCGACGTAATCTCCCCCTGTAGCAGTATCCGCTCATTACTCTGTCCCAGTTCATTTCCAACATACGTGATTTACTTGAGTGTAATGATATCAGTGAGACCCGGCGTCAGCAGTTCATGCAGATAATTCTCTCGGTGGTTTTCCCATAGATTTCTGGCATTGGCATTCGACTGCTTGTATTTGCCGAAACACACATACACTCGCACAGTAGCTGCAGCTTAATGTCATGGGTACTGTGGGAACGTCAAGTGACCGAAAACTTGACTATACCGTTAAATACTTGAGTTGCAGCCAAGTGTGCAGAGCCTTCTTATTTCGTTTACTGTGTGTTGTAAGAGATGTGACCTCTCAAAAGTATAAAATCCAAGTACAAAATATCCGAGTTTAGTTGGTTGCTGATTTCATTAAGGAAAACTGAAAAAGGAGTTCTTGCCTCTTTCTCGTCTCACCCTTACCCAAGCCACTTAACCTCAAACTGCTCCAGTGGAGCTCGTCAGAGGCCACAGATTAAACTCCAATTGTACTAAGTGCAGCTTCCAGGTGTGAATGTGTGTAAATATGTTCATTAAAAAAAAAGACACATGTAGAGTCCTAAAGCACCTCAGACAGTTTAGAGACCTCGCTGGAGGTCCAGCCGATGGGCTCCAGGGATCCTAAAGATGTCCCAGTATTTAGAGGAGAGGGCATCTGGTCATTCTCACAGGCCTGGGGCGGGGATCTGTGTGTCCAGAGCAGAGAGGGGGGGAGGCAGCTGGAAGAGGACACAGAACAAACCATCAGGGCAGATGGTCAGCACTGACCAGAGAGTGAGAGCACACAAGGGAGAGAGGGAGGATGGGAGGGTGAGGGGGGAGAGCAGAGGAGAGGATATTGGAGTGCCAGCTGTGAGAGAGAGAGAGAGAGAGAGAGAGAGAGAGAGAGAGAGAGAGAGAGAGAGAGAGAGAGAGAGAGAGAGAGAGAGAGAGAGAGAGAGAGAGAGAGAGAGAGAGAGAGAGAGAGAGAGAGAGAGAGAGAGAGAGAGAGAGAGAGAGAGAGAGAGAGAGAGAGAGAGAGAGAGAGAGAGACCCCGTCTCCACCAGGGTTAGACAATGTATTGGTGATCTAATAAAAGGGCTAGTTCACCCAAATTTGGAGAGAACATTTTCACCATTCACCATTAGCTGTATATAGCCAGGAAGATGGCATTTTGTTCTTAGATGAGTCAACATATTGACATCCAGACCCACAGAGAGCAGAACCCTACCTGATTATAAATTAGACTGAATAATATAATATAATTTGGGCTTAGCCCGACTCATGTCCCAGATCTGTAAAGACCTCTAGTGTAGACGAATCTCTTAAAACTTGGGCAGATAAGACCCAAACTATCTGCATGGCTAGATACCACTGGAAGAAAGTGAGAATTTGGGTGAAATAACTTGGGTGAAATAACCTAACTGAGATGTACCTAAAACAAACAAAAAATTAAAAATACACGCCCCGCCAGTGTCTCTTATCTGCTTCTGCGGCATTGTGTTGGTGCTGAAAAGGAGAACTCAACATTATATTAATGTTCTCATAAAGGGGAGTGTGTGTGTGTGTGTGTGTGTGTGTCTGTGTGTGTGTGTCCCAACGGGGCAACTACCACAGCCAACACCTGTCCTCACAAACACACACTGGTGTCTTTGTGAGTGGATGAGTTTCCCAGTCAAGACACGATCTGACACACACATTCCCATTCTGCTGTGGTCGCACTTTTATTCATTTTGGCCCCGCAGCGCTGAAGTGTCATGCTAAACTCAAACTGCCTCCTGGGAAATGGAGTGAGTTCAGGAAGGAAATTCGGTTTAGCGGTTTAGAGTTTTATATTTCTGTCTGCTGATCTGAGTTCTTTTGTACTCAAGGGTTTGTTTTGTGTTGTTGTTCTGCTCTGGCGGTGACCTCCGGTGCCTGAACCTGCACCAGACACACACACACACACACACACACACACACACACACACACACACACACACACACACACACACACACACACACAGACAGAGGATAACCATATGGGAAGCAGAGCGCTGGGAGGGGAAATGAGGCGTGCGCTAACTCTATTGTTGCTGCGGCCTTTTTTTTGCCTCGCTGCATCAGAAGAAACAACAGTAGAAAGAAAGAGAGAGAAAGAAAAGGGGAGGTGGAGGGATGTTAAAGGAAGACTGTCATGGGAGGAAGGGCGGAGGGGGAGGATGTGCGTCTGTCTGGCTGAATGGGGAAAATGCCATGTGTTAATGCAACAATGTTTGGGCGTTTTCATGGATGTGTGATATTTCTCTCATTGTCTTTTTTTTTTTTTCTTTTTCTTGTTGTTGTGTCCGCCTTGCAGCTGGGATGAACATGAGTCCTGTGTCTCGACTCAAGAAGACCTGGAGTAAAGTGAAAACGGCCAAGTTTGACATCTTAGAAGTAAGTTTGCCTGAAAAGATTGAAACTACATGCAGTTGTGAAACTCAACAAATGTGCATGTGTTTGGTTCTGCAGCACTTAAAAGACACAAGGGGGAACAAAAAAAGAGTTCCTAACGTTAAAGATTTATGGAAAAACCTATCAAAAATCATCAGTTTCCCACATTTTCCGTTCTCTTCTCTTCAGTTTTAATTGTCCGACTCTCGCACTTCTCGTGTGTGTTTTCCTGTGCCCACACATATTGGCAGCGCTATGATTTTGTTGTGTTCGACACTGATGACTAACCGTGTTGTAGGCGTGTGGGGGAGCTTTTTCCTTTTGTTACTGAAATGTTGGGTTAAGTGCAATGACAGAGACAGATAAACACAGTCTCATGGATCTGAGTGGGAGAGCAAAGATTTGACCGTGACTCACACATATCTCCTATGGATGGATAAACACAGTTAGGCCGGCTACACGCTGCCTGCGTGGTGTGTGCGTGGGATTTCTGTTGCGTGTCAGCTATGTGGCGGCTGCGTGGCGGCTGCGTGGCGGCTGGTGTCTTTACACACCAGAAACATGTCTGACGCGGCGCTGCTGCTGCTAGCCTTGTCTGTACACAAGTATGTTTCCCATTGATAAAATGAAATACCATGTTAAACATAAATATATACTGATTTGATTACAGCAAAGACAATGTCGGCAGTATTGACGGCAAAATAGGCTACAGAATATTTTGCTCTGTATTGACCGGTGCAATATTAGAAAATCAATTATTATTATTTTTTTTAATTACATTTATAACTGCATTTATATCAAAACCTAGAGACTTTCAAACAACATGTCATTTATTAATATGTATTTGTGTCAAAATGACAACGCTTCCAACACGCTTGCGTGTCGCGCGAAAAATAGGCGTTGGTTCTATTTCTAGCATGCACGCCGCACGTGAGACGTGCGTGTCACGCAGGCAGTGTGTAAGCTCTAACCTGTTAACGTGGGAGCCGAAATAAACGCGCCACGCAGCTGACACGCTCGCGCGACGCATCCAGTGTGTAACCGGCCTTAGAATCGATGTGTTTCCACTACTTCAGGGCAGCATCGTTGAACATTTAAAGACAGAATGGTTGAAACTTCTGCAGTTACTAATCAAAAGATGTGGTCGTACTGAAGCATTTTATTTAACTTTACAGGAAACGTATGACAGATTTAGTTTCAGCTAAAAAAAAAAAAGCACGATTTTCTCCCAGTTTTATATGATTGCTCGTTAAAAATCACATTATAGAAGCCTTAAATTAGTTTTTCCAAAGAAAAATGACAGATCCCTAACCCACCACCACCCTCTATCCATACATGCATACAGACGTATGGTACCCGAGGAAACCCCAGATACTGCAGGGAAGACAGGCCTTCAGTCGGCCCTTTGAAAGAAGAGATCTGAGGTGGAGGCGAGTCAGGCTGTGGGATCTGAGAGCTTTCAAAGACTTAGTTCTTTATTTCCCCTTTTGTGTCCCACCAGAGTTCATCTCCGTGCCTCACCTTGTGTTTGTCTCTCTGTCTGTCAGTCACACACCTCCTCAGCTCTTTACTCTTTTGATGATTTCCTTTTAGCCTCCTTTTTTTTTCCCTGTGAGCCTTATGTGAGCTGAATCTTGAGCTTTCTGCCGTATAATTTGCTGCGATGGCTGTGTGGAGTTAACGTGCTTCTCAGTTTGCTCGAGGTCACAGACTCGATGACATCTATCTCCTGATTCCTCCAATTACCTTCACATAACTCAGGCAGGCTTATGTCATAACAAGGAGGGTTTGAGTTAATAAAGTGCGTACCGGACTGGGCTATTTATTTATTTATTTTATTATGCAATGAGTGATTACTTAAATGAATCATTTGTTGTAGGAAATGTCAAACAATTGTCAGAAATGCAAATTTAAAGTTCTTAGCGGCCCAGACTTCTTTTTTCTTTGCAAACCAGTACTGTCCGAGTCGCAGGATCACAACAGGAACTAGTAATTTCAACGAGGTAAACACAACTAAATGTGTTTAATCGACCACTTGTTGGCCCCTGACGTCCACTCCTCTTTCGCCTGATCGCCTCACCTGTTGTCTGTTTGTGAAGTTTAGATCAGAGGTTGGCTTGTGCTCAAACTGACACTGTATTCCTCCCTCCATAGCACCAGATGGATCCGTCCAGCAATTTCTACAACTACAGAACAGCGCTGAGAGGAGCCACACAGCGGTCGATCACCGCCAACAGCAGCAGAGAGAAGGTGAGGCCTCAACGCACACTGTACTAGGACTGGGCATCGAGAACCAGTTCCAACTCGGAATCGTTTCAAAAATTACGATTCCACTGGAATCGTTTATTTTTTTTAATTTTCTTTATTGGAATCGTTCTAGCCATGGAGCACAGTAAGCAGCGCTCTAGTGTGGCTTGATTTTATGTTGAAAAAAAACCGGTAAAACTGTAAATCACCATTGAATCAAACTAAATTGTTATCCTTTTCTGTGAAATAAGTATGTCCCCAGTTTCAACTCCACCCCTGAAAAAATCGCAGTCGAGAATTGATAAGAACCGGAATCGAGAGGAAGAATCGGGATTGGAATCAGAATTGTTCCAATTTAAAACGATGCCAAACTACACTGTACCATATATGAATGAGCTGTAGGATCACATTTGGTAGTACCTATTCATAGTACATCTGTTCAGAATTTTGAATATATGAATATAGGCTCAGCTTTTTCAGTTGGTTTGCCTGTAGCTCCTATCTGAATGCACTGTGGAGGGAAAATTAAATTCCCATGCTGACATTTAAATAAAGGTTGAAATTCTAGCTAAACCACCACCACTGGGAAACCAGATTAAAGTGATGGTTCGGAGTAGTTTCACCCTAGGGTCCTTTGCACCATGACCTCGAGCCAAACACCCCCCCAGAAGCTTTTTCACCTGGTACGGTCGGAGAGTTAGAGTCGAGAGGTATCAGCTGAATAGCTTAATCCGCAGCCAGGCTTAATGGATCCGAAGTGTCTCTTAACATTACCCAACTAATAATGCCCGAAATGATACCAAACGTCTACACTAGTACAAATAGGTTATGCACTCATAAAACGATGGATTGTAAAGTTTGTAAGTACACCAGAAGTTTATGAACACTTGCCTGCTCTCTTCTGCTCTCTGCTCTCTGCTGCTGCTGCTGTT